>NW_011888878.1:1220441-1249552 GCF_000151845.1 Pteropus vampyrus | reverse complement strand
TTCACTGTAGTGTGGTTAGTTAATTTTCCTTAATTAGTCAAAATATATAATGTGCTGATTCCTCATGCTCAAATTTCATGAGAACTTTCCAGACAGTACATTATATATTTCTCATTTACATCTTATTTTTGTGTACTGTATTTAACAATAGAAATTGTTCCATGTTCATTTAACTTACAAGTGTTTAGGACAAAAGTCCTAAAAAAGAGTTTTAAAGCATTCAATGGAGGTTTTGATACTTATCCAAAAAGTCATTTTCTTCATGTTGAAATTTGGCTTTTAGTTACATTTCTGTGGAGATGGAAGACAGCATATATGCACTATTCCCATCGTGTGGAGAATAAGACATTTCTAATGTTCTTGTAATATGAAATTAGACTACTGAGTGCAACATTCAGATCCACAACATTTACGTTTTCTAAAGGACACACCCATCATAGTGTCCTATCTTGGTAATAATATTTACACATAAGTGTGCAATAAATACAAAATATACATTTACTGAACTATGCACTTTTGTGTGTCTTAATTCAAACCATCAGCCTTTTTCTTTTAATTTCAGTCCAGGGATTTCAGACAAAATATTTCAAGAGTTAGTCATCGCAGTTTTTCATTCCAGCAGCTTGTTATCTCTCTTCCATCTTTTTTTTAAATATCTAATGAAAAAAAAAAAAAAACTATTGTTATTCCCCAGTTTCTCTACCTTTATAATTGGGGAAATACCACCAGCATGATTCGCTAGGGTGTGGTGACAGTTCATTTTTTTAAAAATTAGTTAAAATGTACAATGTGCTGATTACTTGATTCACAAGGAAAAAATCTTTAAATAAAAATCACATTTGACTAGTTTAGTATATTAGGGCATATATTTTTATTTAAATGCAGAGAGCAATTGAATGTTAAATAAGCCACAAAATATGTGGATGGTGAAACTAATTAACACTACAACCATGAGCACAATTCCCTTATGGGTTAATTTCTCAATGAAACTCAAAGATACTTTTTGACCTAGTATAATGCTCCTTCTGCCAAGGTTAAGAGAAAGATATCACTATAATTGGAGCATATGAGTCTGTATTAACCTGATTTAGATTGGGGAATCAAAGATTTGCACGAGGATGGAATTCATAATAATTAGGGTGTAAAACATGCATGCGCAGGGGTTTAAACACAGCATGAATTAATTATTCAGTGTAGTTCAGTCCATTCGGACTTATAAATTACAAAAGGTCACAGAGAGAAGATAGTAACCTTTATTCCCTTTCTAGCCTAACAGCATAAGACTTCTTAAACCTCAGTTCTTGCAGAGCATGGACAATTCTATTTAAAATTATAGAATGATAATATACAAAGAAAAAAGATAGGTAGGTACTTAAAACATTTGTGAGGGCAAAAAAAATTAGTTACCCTTTGTTAGGTATTCTTAGGAATCAACAATGTTAAAATTTCATGTATCACTCATGTACTTTCCACTTTCATTTTTGTAATCTACACTATACTAAATTAATGTTGCTTTACTTAACTTTATTTCATTGACAAAGTTGATATTATACTTACTTGGTGATTAAAGTTTCAGTTAATTTATGATTTTATGATTTTTAGGTATGATTCTTAGTGGGAAAAAACCCCACAAACCAACAAAAACAAAATAAACTTGAAATGTGATAGGCTGAATAATGGTTCTCCCAAAATTTCCACATTCTAATCCAGGAACCTGTAAATAAGTTGCCTGATATGGCAAAAAAGATTTTTTTTGTGTGATTAAATTAAGAATCTTAGAGTGACTATTCTAGAAGATCCAGATGGTCCAATGTAATTACAAGAGTCCTTATAAGAGAGAGTCAAGAGGTTCAAAGTCAGAGACAAGGCCATGCAATGACGAAAAAATGAGGTAGAAAAGGTAATGTGATTCGGCACAAGGATCCAAGAAATGTAGTAACCTCTAGAAGTTGGAAATGGCAAGATCTAATTATTCCTTAGCATCTCCAGAAGAAATGCATCCCTGCCAACACCTTTGATTTTAGCCCAGTGAAACTGAGTTTGGATTCTGATTTACAGAAGTTCATGGTTATAAATTTGTATTGATTTAAACCACTAATTTGGTGGTAATTTGTTGCAAAAGCAAAGTGAAATTTATACAAAGACCATAAGAAGCCAACAAGACAAAATGCATCCCCACATACCCGACTGTATTAGTGTATACTGATAGGATGCCCGCAAAATAAAGCAAACAATATGAATATAGAACTAGAAGAGTTGATATAGTTCTCAAGCGTCTATGTCTTTGTCATTAGAGAAATATTTAAACTAAACTTGACCTTTTTTCCTAAAGTTAGCATTAATTTAATTCAAATCAACAAAAATATACAAAAGTCTTTTTTTGAGCAACACATAGTCTATTGAATCACTATAAAGGATAAAATCATAAAATAATTCAATTTTCTGCCTTTAGGCAGCTTTTGGTTTAGAAGAGAACTATAAAATACATTTAGAACAGGAAATGACACATGATGTTTATATTTAAATAAAGTGCTGAAAGTTTATAGATTAGAGGACCCAGTTCACTGAGAAAGAGCTTGGTATGGTGGTTAGATATTGCAAAATATGGTGATGTAGTGAGAAAAGAGTAGGCAAAAAGAGAAAAGATGGTGAAAATCAGATTAGATGTGGCTGAAGAATGTGACGAATGCGGAATTGTTGACAGTATATAAACATGTTGTTTCAATTAGTATTTTGTGAGTGGTATTAAATATCTTTTAATTTTATTTTTTTTAATTATCTTTTAATTTTATTTTTTAATTCAAGTCCCTCCTGTCACTCATGCTTGCATAACTACCTAACAATTGCATGTTCAAAGACTGTGAAGCAAGGAGGCAAATGTGTCCAAGACAGATGGAAGGTGAGTCTAGGGATACGTACTAGAACACTGACCTAGGGAGGCAATGAGAAGAAAAGTGTACTTCCTTTATAGGCAATTGCAAGTATTTTGACTTATACTCCATGGTAAATGGAGTCTTGGTAAGATTTTGAGCAGGTGATGTAATAGTCTGACTGGTTTTAAAAGCATCATTCTGGCTCTTGTAGAGATTGGACTAGAAGAGAGCAAGGACAGTAATTGTATTAATCCTTAGATGGAATTATTGTGATTTGTACCAATGTGGAAGTGATAGATATAGTGAGAACTGCTCAGATTCTGGGCATAAAATTATGGACATTAAGATTTTCTGACTGGAACTGAGGTGTGACAGAAAGCATGGAATAAAGCAGGATTCTATATAAATTTTCCCCCGAACAGTTGAAAGAATTGATTTGCTTCACAAATCAAGATGTTTTTCTAAACTACACATCTGACTTTATTTCACCTATGATTAAAATCATTGAACACCTCTTCACTGTGTCCAGGCCAGTTTCCTCAATATGGCTCCCAGGCGATCTCTCGCTCACCATGTCTTGGCATGTGACATTTGTCTAACGCTCCAGCCCTGGGCCCAAATTTCCTTGAGCCTTTCGTGTCTTTCGTTTTTTGAGATTCTACAGCAGTGCCATTCGGTCTCAGGTCTTAGCATATTTACATGGTCATTTCTTTTATTTATAATCCTCTTTCTTTATTCTACTTCAGATGGTTAACTTCTGCTGATACTTAAATTCAGTTCACTTGATACCTCCTCTAGAAAATATTTTCAAACCATTCCTTTGCGCTCATTCATTCCAAGTTCAGGGAGGCTGCCTGTGTCTCTGATGCTCCCATGATCCTGTACTTATTTTATTGTACTGCAAGTGTTGGGCTACATGGTACTCTTCCCACATGACTGTGACCATCTTAGGGTTAGGGTAAACAAAGACCCTGTAAAATTCATTTGTGCATGATGACAACAGCTGTCAGAGTCTACACACTCAGTATACATTAAAGGGATAACAACTGATACTGTTTATTTTCGTTGTTGCTGCTAATTTTATTTTGTTTTAAATTTTGGAGTTTAGAGAGCTTCAACAAGTTTTGGAAAGTATTTCCATCATTCCATGGGAAAAAATAAAGGTAAATAAATAGCCAACATTCATTTAGCATCACACGTCATTTAAATAACTGTTATAAAACTATTTTAGTTTCAGAAGAGAAAGAAAAACTTACATGTGTGCAGTTTTTAATGGAAACTAAAATCTTAGCTATGTTATTAGTAGATAAAAATTTATAGGCACATGTTCTGTCACATTTTCAATTAATTTCCCTAAATATTAGTGGAGTAGTTTATTTTGGAAAATTTATATCACTAGTATTGCTTTTATGCTTGTATTTGAGGATAAGTAGTCATGACCTATCTGGGTTCTCCTTTAGAATATCTTACATTTTTTTCTTTGAATCAAATAATCCCATGAAACTATGAAGAATTATATAGAAAGGACAATAAAGTCCACTATGTATTCATCAAAAAATAGTGTAAGTCCATGATTTGGGAAAATAACTGCTTTTGATAGTCTTCCTTTGTAATACTCACTAATGAGAAAACAATAAGATGCAATTTGTCTACGAAGACACAATTTAGGATAGGCCAAATGAAAATTATGTTTAATCATCAAATAAAAGATCTAGCTAGACATCAGCTAGTTTGACTAGCAATAAGGCTAATATTCAGGTTTAGAAATAAATTAAAAGCCAAAGAAAAATCCTATAGATATCAAAATATAGAGCAATTTTGAAAGAAACTATACCTTAATGAAAAAAATATACATATAGTGTAAATAAATGTTGAGGCCAAATATGTTGCAACAGTTTATATCAATAGTTAGTTTGTTCTTTCATTAATAAGGGATATATTTTGTTCTTTATAGCTACAAGACTCCAGAAGAGAAGCAATATATTGGAATGCATTGTACTATGTTAAAAATCAACTTGAACTTCAGGAGTTCTGATTTTATAGTGAAACTGTAAGTATAGAGCCTGAGTTTCTTTTAACAGTAGAAAATATATCTTTTTCTTTTAGAAAGATTGAGAAGAGAAATGGGAGAGTCTGACATGAAATTTCTTTGAAATCTGAACATTCTGATGTTACACATACAATTCAGGACATATATTTTTGATTTTCTAAAATTTCCTTTTGAGGAAATGAGGAAGACCTTGAAGGTAATTTACAAAGGTGTGCTCAAGAAGCCCATCTTACAAATCTTCCTTGTCTTTTAATGCACTGGCACCAGTGGACCCTTAGGCAACTTTGCAGTTGGGGGAAGCTGTTGGGCGATGGGTGTTAAAAAGATATACATGGAACTTTGCTTGCTCTACACTTCCCTTGGCTGTGCTCACCGATTATATATACTAAGATAGATCTCTTGAGTCTAAGGAATCTTTAGAGCAGTAATTTGAGTAATTTGGATATACCCTATCCAAAAGCAAAAAGGTATGTTCCTTTTATTATCCCAAGAAATTAATAACAAGCAGCACTTTAGATTCTTTGACTAATAGAAGACTTGCATAAAATTAAATACACATTTAATGGCTAACAGGAAAATTCAATGTTTGCATATTTGAAATAAAATCCAGTATATTAATTTGTTTAGTGAATAATCTATAAAATGCATACATATTTAATTTTACTTTTTTATTTTTAATTGCACAAAAGAAATATGAATATGTTATTTCTATAATATTTAATCAATGAAGAGCCCACTTTGATTAATTCCATAAATGCAGCCTCAGAGCAGAAGTGAACATCATTATCATTTTTTACACATACACATGCAGATTCATATAAAATACATAGCTTGTGTATTTTGTATTACTGATGTAACTCAGTATATACTATTTTCCAACATGCATTTTTTTCTCTTTCCACATAGTTGAAAAACATTTTCACATTAGGACATATAGATACAACTTAAGCTTATGCTTGTTTTGCTTAACTGCTGAGGAGTATTGTATGCAATGGATTATATATAGTTCATATATAGTTCTCTTATTGATAGATATTTAGATATTTAGGTAATATTTTCCCTTTTTTCTTTCTTCCCTGTTCTTCTTCCTTTTCATCTTTTTTCTTTTATTTTTTCTTTCTTTTTTTTGTTACCATAATGTCTCTCTGTAATAAAGCTGAAAGAAAAAATTTCTGGGTTGAAGAAAATACATATTCATATTTTGATAGATATTTCCTAATTACTCTCTAAAAATCTATTTTGAATTATACCTCAACCAGCAAGATATAAGAATACCCATGTTCTTCTCACCCCTATCAATACACCATATTATTAAGTACCTAATGGATAAAATATGTACCTCTTTGTTGTCTACATTTACTCTGTCCTCATGAATAGTAAAGCTGAGTATCTTTTCATGTGTTTATTGGCCATTTGTACTTCCTTGACACTGTATAAATATTAAATAAATGAATGATTAAATTACTAAATGAAGTTATACATTTAGAGTTCTAGAGAAGTGAATGTTAATCACTGACATCCAGGAAAATAAAAATGATTCCCTATCATTATATTACAATCATATTATGTTAAACATAGAAATAAATAGTGCTGCTTTATTTTTATTATACACAGCGAGGTCATATTGATTCCTGGTTAACAACTGGACTGCATTTAATATGAGTTTATAAGCCCACTAGCTATCAAAACTCATCTCAGTTGTATTCATTTTCCTTTTTTTGTGTGTGTAGCATTCCAGATTTAGTACCTGTAATTTAGTATATCATACCACTACTCACATTCACATTTAGAGTCCTCCTTTACCCCTATCATTCCTCATTTTTTCCATCTCTTTTCTACTTTTCAGTACAATTTCTTTCTTTTCTCATTTATTTGCATTACCACAACATGCTTTCAGAATCTTAATTTACACTAAGGACTTAAAATACTACCTCTTCCAATAGTGCTTTAGCACATTTTAGCACATTCTAACAGTAATCAAAGTCTTAAACAAAATGACAGAAATTCCAAGTGACAGAAATAATGAAATAAGCTAACCAGAGAGAAAGGTAGTATACTTCTGATCATCAGGGATAGTCCTGAATCTAATATCTAAAACATATATAGGCTGTTATCTAGTATTGAATTAATTGGATTTGACCATTTAATTGCCATTGGCATAGCTAATTTACTATGTGTGAGGTATTAAGTACAATTTTTAAATTTATTCCTCATGGCATCTCTATTTCTCTCTTTAAGAGATTAGAAAATTGAGGCTTAAGCACATACACATAAAAGAAAATACGTATGAAATGCACATTTTTATAACTAAGATAGAGCTAATTTTCATAGCTAACCTTTGTTGATAGTTGTGTATATTAGGACATGGCAGATGTTCATGAGATTAAGGAAACTTTATAAACACCCCAAACATTAAAAGTGTCCCAATTTTAAGTAGATGTATAAATAACTGGAATAAAAGTCATTTCCAAATTATGCAAGCTCTTTCATTTTAGCATATGTATTGAGTTCCTTTGACATTGCATACAAAAGGACCAAAAGCATAATATAAAAACCAACAATACACTAAATTGGAAGGATCTCGATCTTGAAGGATCCAGCAGAGAAAAAGTAAAGTGCCATAAAGCAAGTGTCATAACCGATGTCAAATTTCTTCATAGAACAACATTACTATAAAATGTAAATATCTTCAAAGGATTAACTCTTCAACATCATGAAAATATTCACATTTTCAAAGGGGGTGAAACATTTTTTAATCTGAACATCTTTAAAGGGGGGAAATCAATAAATGGCATGAAAAACTTCAAAGCCGGACCTCCTGTCAATGACAGAAGTTCCTCAGCAATGCAGAGGCTTTGAAGGAGGACTCCCAGTGCTGGGAAACCTTTGAAGTGACTGAAAACAGACATTTATAATTACGGAAAGGTGCAGTGTCCAGCAGGGATAGTACAAAGACACTTCTGAGGTAGGTACAGACAGAGATTGGGAGGCGGCAGGGACACTGACCTTGCACCTCCCAACCTAAAAGCCTTTCAGGTCAACTCAATAATCGTATGTAAAATGGCAAGTGTGGAGTGAGAACAGTGGCAAGAGGTGGGAAACCAAATTATTTTAGATCTCATATTTCAAAAAAGAAAAAAAACCCTCAGCACCCCCAAAGCACATCTTAATACATACCGCCTGTGCTGGGTTCTTGTATAGCTACCCGATCTATTAAGCTGTTATCAACACTCAGCTTTCTGCAAACAAATGTTCCATAAGTGTTCAAAATCAGCTTCTTTAGGTCTCTTATTCCCCAAACTTATGATCCTGAAACCTTTGTTCATATAGTTATTACATGTCAGATGATGTTCTAAAGGGTGAAAATGATTTAACTTTATGACTTAACTATTGCTTAAATTGAGTCCAAACTATTCTGAGCCAATGATTTGGTATCTAATTTCCAGAACTGAATTGAAGACCTTTTTGAATGCCATAGTAGGAAGGACTAACACTAAACTGTGTGTCAAAGACAATCTAGGCAAAGCCATAAATGGTCAATTTTAATGTTTTATTCCCTAAACTAGATTTCTTATTTTGCCTGACATCCATGGGGCACAATGAGCTAATAACATTCTTTTGCTTCTTGGATCCATACATTATGCTTTCCCAAAATGGTTCTTTCATTCATTAAATATTTATTGAGCATAGAATGTTCTTGGCTCTATTCTAGGTACTTGGATACTGTCCTGTGCTCAGATATTCCCTGCTTTCGTGGTGATTACAGTCCAGAGAGGGACACAGGCATTAACCAATAATCAAATAGAAAAGTATAATTTAAATTGATAAAGAAAAGGCACATAAAGGACTAGCACATTCTCAAGAATCAGGTATAGTTCCCTGAGGAACTGAGTTGGGCTGAGATCTAAATAATGAGTAGCCATTAACTAGGAGAATTTGAGGAAAAATGGGTCCATCAGGGAAGTATGTCAGGTGCAGCAAGTACAAAAGTCATGTGACAGAAGGACAAGATGAATGACATTTCTATGGAGGAGTGGGCTAGGTAAGGAAGAGCCAGATGATGCATTCCTTAAAGAGTTTGGTCTTAATCCTAAAATCAATCAAAAGCCTTTGAAGAATTTTAGGCATCTGATAGAATCTCTTTGGTAAATTTAATAGATCATTTTTGCTTGAGTGTGAAGAGTAAATTGAGAGAAGGGAAGGGGCAAACGTGTTTGAGAAGAAACTAGTGAGGAGGCCACTGCAGTGGTTGCAGCAAGAGATACTGGTAGCGTGGAGTAGGATGGTGGTAGTGATGGTGATGGAAACAAGTGTGAAGACAATATGGGTATAAAGTTGAAAAGATTTATTGTTGGAAAGAGTGGATAAGAAAGATGGAGGGGTCAAGGATAATTGTCCATATTTTTGCAATTTATGGTGGGGCCATTCATGAGAAGGGAAACCCTGGAAAAAATAGATTTGGAGATAGAATAATTAGTTCGACTTTGGTTATGTTGAATTTGAGACAGATATTTTTGAGTAGTACAAATGAGCCTGTTGAGTAATCATTTGTGTATATGAATCTAGAGGAAAGATTTTTGTTAAAGTTAATGTTTTAAGTCATGAGCCTGAGCCCGGTTAATCACTTTAATAGAGAAGAAAAGGGGACTTGGAATAAAATCCTGGGCTCTTCAGAGGAGGAACCAGAACAGAAAGGCTAATCAAGGAGGTAAGGGGAAAACCTGGAGAACACATTATACTGGAAGTAGTCACTGAAGAAAGTCAATCAAAAACGAGGAGACATTAACAAGCCAAAAGTCACCTGACAAGTCTATTTACCTGTCTCAATTCAAACTCTGCCCTCCTATTCATCACCTCCTAATCCTCTCTCACACAGCTTTAGAAGGTATCTTATCCTGACTGTATCAACTTCTATAACTAGAGTTTCTTAGAGGGTAATCTGCACACTACCTGCATTTTGTTCTCTTCACCTTTCATATCCAGCACCAGATTCTGCCAGTTCTACTTCATCATTTCACCTTTGATTTCATCTGCTTTCTCTATCTCCACTGCTTCTACCTTAAACCAAACTACGATTGTTTCTGTCCTAGCCTAAAGTAATAGTCTCATAACCTCTTTCTCCCATGGCTTTTCTAACCCAGCTCCATCTCTCCCCCACACTACCCCTTGACTGGTGTTTTTAAAATGGAGCTTTCATTATGCTCTGTGATTTTTTTTTTTTTTTTAGGAAAATTTGCTTGAAGTATAACCCACAAACAAAAAAATGAACTGATCAATATTATGCAGCTGGTTAAAATTTATAAATGAACACACCCATGCAAACAGCACCCAGGTCAAAAAAAGAACATTAATAGATTCCCTCAAAGATCTTCTGTGTCTGCTCACTATCCCTCACCCAGACCACCAACTTTGATTCTCATAGATTAGTTTTTCCTGAGTTTGAACTTTCAGGCATGAAATCACATACTGTGCACTTTTATTTTTAATTTAACATATGTTTGTGAAATTCATCCATGTTTTACGTGTAGATATAGCTTTTTCCTTCTTATTGTAGTATAGTATTCCAGTGAATGAATATGCCAGAATGTGTTTCTCCACTATAAATTGTTGATGGGTAATTTTTACTCTGGTGGTATTACAAATACTGCTGTTATAACAATATATGTGGTCATCAAGAGTTTGAATTTCAATTGGATATATATTGAAAGCATTTTAAAAGAGTTTTGTTTGTTCTAAATCCTCAGCCAACACTTGGTGTTTTCTCTTTTTAAAATTTTGATCATATTCTATTGGGTGCATAGTTGTGTCACACTGTAGTTTTATTTGCATTTCACTGATGTCTAGGAAAGTTGAGTACCTTTTCTTTCATATATTTATTACAGAATTAAACGTGATCTTTTGCGAAGTGTTTGTAAAAGATTCTTACCTATATGTTAAAGGTTGTCTACCCTTTGCATATTAATTTGGTGGAGTTCTTAAACTTTCTGGATAGAAGCCTTTGTCATTATATGTATTATAAATATCTTCTATCACAATATAGCTTGACTTTCCATTCTCTTAGTAGTTTTTTTCATTTTTAACTTTTTTCATTTTTATTAAAGATTATTTTAGGAATTAATTTATTATTTTTTAAATTTATTACTTTTTATGGTGACATTGGTTAACAAAATCCAGTGTTTTAGGTGAGCAATTTAACAGTGAGATATATATATATATATAATCATTGTGTGTTCACCTCCCATGTTTAGATTTCTTTCTGTCACCACATATTTGACTCCTTTTATCCCATATTCCTCCCCCTCTACCTTCCGGTAACCACTAGTCTATTGTGGATGTCCATGAGTCTCTGTTTGTTTGTCCTGTTCCTTTGTTGCTTTTAGATTTATATCCCACATATAAGTGATATCATGTGATTTTCAACTTTTTCTGTCTGGCTTATTATACTTAGCATGATTATCTCAAAGTCCATCTATGTTGTCACAAATGGCAGTATTTCATCTCTTCTTATGGCTAAGTAATATTCCATTGTATATAAGTATCACAGCTTCTTTATCCAATCATCTATCATAGGACACTTTGCTTGCTTCCATGTCCTGACCACCATGAATAATGTTGCTATGAATATTGGTGTGCAAATATCTTTTCAGATATGAGTTTTCAAGTTTTTGGTTTAAATACCCAGGAGAAGGATTGCTGTATCATATGATAGATCAATTCTTAGTTTTTTGAGGAAAATCCATACTGTTTTCCATAGTGGCTATACCAGTTTGCAGTCTCACCAGCAGTGTATGAGGGTTCTTTTTCTCCGCATCCTCTCCAACATTTGTTATTACTTGTCCTGCTGATTATAGCTATTCTAACCAGTGTGAGATGGTATCACATTATGGTTTTGATTTGCATTTCCCTAAAAGCTAGCAATGATGAGCATCTTTTCATATATTTGTTGGCCATATGTATGTCTTCTTGGGAGAAGTGTCTGTTCAGGTCCTCTGCCCGGTTTTTGATTAGATCATTTGTTTTCTGTTGTTATTGAGTTGTATGAGTTCTTTGTACATTTTGGATATTAGACCCTTATTGGAGGTGTTGCTTGCAAATTTATTTCCCATTCGAATGGTTGTCTCTTTATTTTGTTGACGGTTTCTATTGCTGTGCAGAAGCTTTTTAGTTTGATGTAGTCTCATTCATTTATTTTGCTTTTACTCTCCTTGCCAAATTCATAAAATCCTCTTTAAGTCCAAGGTCCATGATTTAGTTCCTATGTTTTCGCTATGCAATTGATTGTTTCAGGTCATATATTCAGGTCCTTAATCCATTTTGAATTAGTTTTGGTGTATGGTGATAGACAATAGTTTAGTTTCATTCCTTTGCAGGTGGATTTCCAGTTTTCCCATTTACTGAAGAGGCTTTCCTTTCTTCACTGTATGTTTTTGGCTTTTTTGTCGAAAATTATTTGCCCATGTAAATATGGGTTTACTTCTGGACTCTCAACTCTGTTCCACTGGTCTATGTGTCTATTTGTCTATTTTCCATTTTGATCTCTGTCGCTTTGTAGTATAAGTTGAAGTTGGACAGAGTGATGTCTCCACTCTCATTCTTTTTCTCAAGATGGCTCTGGCAATTTGGGATCTTTTGTGCTTCCATAAACATGATGATTTTTTGGTCTATTTCTTTAAAAAATGCCAAAGGGATTTTGATGGAGATTGCATTAAATCCGTATAATGCTTTAGGTAATAAGGTCATTTTAATTATGTTGAGTCTTACAATCCAAGAACATGGAATATTTTTCCATTTCTTTCTTTTAGTGTATTTTTTCTTTTCTCTTAGTGTTTTGATAAAAGTTCTTAATTTTAATATAGTCAAATTTTTCCCTTGTAGTCAGCTTTTTTTTTTAAGAGAGGTTTGCCTACACTAAATTCATGAAATATTTTTCTACTTTCATCTTAAAATTTGTTTTGTCCTTCATGTTTACATTTATAATCCATCTGAGATCGAATTTTGTGCCTAGAATGAGGTAAGTGTAATAATTTATTTTTTTCCACATCTACCCAGCATAGTTTATCAGAAAGGACATATTTTCCTGTTGTATTTGTGTCAATTTTATCATAAATTAGATGATTACATAGTGTAGATCCATTTCTGGATTCTGTCTTCTGTCCTATTTGTCTATCATTACCTTTCTACCACACTAGATTAATTACTATAGCTTTTATTAAGTATTCATTTCCTGGAGTACAAGACAATCAGTTTTGTTTGTGTTTTTTATTTTTACATTTGCCATAACTATTATTGGCTCTCTGAATTTCCACATAAATTTAGAGTCAATTAATCAATTTACAAAGAAGATTCTGTTGTGATCTTGATCGGATTATGTTGCCTTATGCATTTTAAACAAGCTCTTCAGAATTTATAAATACTAAAATTGGAAAACCACAGAACCATGGTTTTCAAATTTTAGCATACATCAGAATCACTTAAGGAACTTATTAAAACACAAATACACAGAACTGCTGGTCCCTACCAACAGTATTTTTAATTCAGTAGGTCTGGGGAGGTCCTAAGAATTTATATTTCTAACAAGTATCCAGGTGATTGTGATGTTGCTGATATACTTTGAGAAACACTTCTCCGAGCTACATGTCATAGACCATGTTCTAACAATCTCTTGTATTTTCTGCTATTTATCAGATAAAGTCATGGTTAGCTGACATTCCCAAAGGCCAAACAGTGTCACGAAAGACTACAATACTGCAGTATCTATAAATAAATAAGGTGTATGGCTACAGAACACATAAACAGTAATCATGTTGTGACTAATTAATATAATATAATGACCAGAACTTGATTTGATTTACTCTGAGGAAAAATCAAATTGTGGGTAAAGAATGTG
Source organism: Pteropus vampyrus (assembly GCF_000151845.1). Classification (NCBI taxonomy): domain Eukaryota; kingdom Metazoa; phylum Chordata; class Mammalia; order Chiroptera; family Pteropodidae; genus Pteropus; species Pteropus vampyrus. The sequence goes on along the minus strand of NW_011888878.1, from coordinate 1,235,742 downwards.
GTTCTTCCAATGTAGAACATAAAGCATTGTTGATTCAAAGAGCATTATTTACTGTCTTCCCTTGAGTTGACTCAACTTTTCTATAATCACTTATCATTTCAAAAATCCATAATCGGACCAATGATTATCTTAATCATGATACCCACAGCATTTCTCTGCATGAATACCATTTCAATGTAGTTTACACAGCAAACTCATAAGTTATGTTTATATGTGTATAATTTGTGTTTTTTCTTCATTAAAAAATACAATAGCATCTTTTGTAGCTCTCACTATTGTCTCACTCATTTGCATATTTATATATATGTTTATGTTTATATATTTGACAAAAAAAGAAAAATAAAAAATGATTAAACTTAACCCTTTCCCTCTTTCAGACTAGTTTGTCTCAAACATGCAGTTGTTTTTTGTCAAGTTCACATCCTTTAATACACCTTTCCTAATATAGCTATTCTATGCATACAGGAAAAAAACTGCCCTGAATGATTTGCTGCAGCCGATTGAAATTCATTGCTTGTTTCTAAGATGAGTGTCCTGGGTGCATAATTGATAGCACTCGTGAAGAAATCCAAGTCAGAACCGTTACACATTCATACCTCACATGCCACTTCAGCTGGCACTTGTAGCTGTTTCTCAGCAGGATAAGGGTAGAGATAATTCTCACTCTAGTTGAGAAAATGAAAGTACATTCTGTCATATGTTTCTAAAAAAAAAATTTCTCTACATCCCAGACTTGGTTAAGTCTATAACTAGGAATATCGTCTAATCTTAAAAATGTTTCAGTGCACCACATTTGTTTAACAAAGTTAACACTGAATTCCAGAGGGTTAAGTGGCCTGTGTCAAGTCATGCAAATACATAGTTATAAACTCATGATGGGACACAGTCCTGATTCCCAGTGTAGTGCTTTCACTGTCCACCATGCTGACTCCCTGCTGTTATTTCTCCTGCTCTGTCTGCTGGCAACACTTAATATCTTTTACATAGATGTATCACTCCCAGTCAGTAAATTTACATAGAGGCTCTGAGGACAAAACTTTGGCAAGTTGAAACTCAGAAACACTTTTCTAAGGGATTACCTCCTGCTTTTCTCTCTCCATACAAGCTTTTACTGGGTCATAACTTTTTCGTAACCTCCTCATTCTGGTATTTGAAGTAGGTCATGTTACATACCTTCCCAATCCTTCTAACAATAACTTAACTTTGTTGTTAGTCAACATGGGCCCACTATTACTGAGGGGATGCTCCCTTCTCCTCCAGAATATGGCTCTGGAAATTTTTTCCTTTCCTCAGACCTCCCCTTGTTTTAGCCCTGGCAAGGGGAGAAAAGCCAAAAATGGTCTTTTCCTTCTTAGATGCCATCTCTGGCTAAGGCATGACCTTTGTCTAATTATAATATCATTATAATCTCATCCACATTGCAAATACTGCTGTTCCCATCATGCACCTGATGCCATTACAGTTCCAGAAACACCATATAAGGAAGAAAGAGTGGAAAATGGATCTCCCCGAGAATGGGAGCAGACAATGAGGCTATGTCAGGACCATATTTCTGGACCCTGCCCCTAAGAAGAACAAAAGAACAAAAGCTATCCAGATATCCTCACGGGACTCTCTCTCTCTCTCTCTCCCTCTCTCTCTCTCTCTCTCTCTCTCTCTTTCTCTCTCTCTCTCTCTCTCTCTCTCTCTGTCTCTGTCTCTGACTGAGTTCGGCCTCATTTCCCTCGTGAATGTGTACTTTCATTTTAATAAATCTTACACTTTCCTGTGATCTATTCACATCTTACCCTTGAATTCTTTCTCGCAGAATAAGACAAGAACCTGGTCACTGGACCTCTGAGTTCTCTGGCGATATCTTGTCCATGAGAAACATCTCCCCCAAAACAATTGCTAATTACATGTCACTTTCCTTGACATACTTGCACAGTCTTTCTTAATTCTCTAATTCAGCGGTCCTCAACGCCCCTGAGCCGTGGACTGGACCAGTCCATGGCCTGTTAGGAACTGGGCCGCATAGCAGGAAGTGAGTGGTGGGTGAGCAAGTGAAGCTTTATTTGTGTTTGCAGCTGCTTCCAGCGCTAGCATCACCACCTCAGCTCCACCTCAGGTCATCAGGCATTAGATTCCCATAGCAGCACTGGTCCCTGGTACCAAAAAGTTTGTGGACCACTGCTCTAGTTTACTTCCTCCAAAGCCGTCTTAGTCATCAACCTCCCTCTAATCTCTTAGAAATAACTTTATACTTTAACACTATAGCTATTGTGGCTGCATTTTGATTAAATAAATTAAAGATCAATATCAATAATAAAAATGACACCTATAAAATAGTAAAAATAATTCATGTTCATCACATAAAATGTTTTAGCTTAAGAGAGATGACATATATTTACTTATATATTTATTAAGACATCAGTAGGCTTTTATTATCAGATTTCAGATTCTTGATATAAAATGCAAAATATCTTAAGTTCAAATATACTTGTAGAAAGTTATTCTTTGGGAGAATGTAAAGACTCTAATCAATTACAGTTAATAATGACTGCAATTAATTATGAACTTTTTAATTTAAGAACAACGCAATTTTATAAAAATTTTATAAACAGGAAACCAGTAACCTTATTTGTTGATTCCTTTTTCTTTGTTTAAATATCAAACAGCTTTCTGGTCATAGCAATGGCATAAATATTTTATGTTCACATATATTTGTTATTAATATTCTAACATGTTATAAAATTATAAAAATAAAAATAGGAAACAAGGTTTATATTGTATAATATTTTGCTTTTAATTTGTACATCATAAAATTTTCTCTAACTGGTTCATGTTTTGTTCATTCAATTCGAATATGTATTCCCAAATGTTAGAGATCAGAGCTTTACATAATGCTTGTGTTTTTTATATGAAATATAAATAAGAAAGGCCTTTCTAAAATTGTTAAATAGCTATGATATGGCAAAAATTTCTGGGTTTATTTGCTCCCCCCAAAAAAGCTGGCTGGTTTCTTACAATTAAGTGAACATTCATTGTTAAATCATCCCCTATGATAGCACATTCTTTGGAAGTAGCCAAAGAATGTCATACCATCACTAAGTAAAAGTACACACATGTACCTAGAGCCTAAACATAACCTAATTTTCTCACCTCCTTATGACAAGGTCCTGATTTGAGTCTCTGCTTTAGTTTTTATGCTAGAACAATCTATAGCTTTCTGCAGTCATTATACTGAATCATTTCAATTGTGACCAAAAGAGAAGCATAAAAGGAAATAGGCACTTTTTGAGAATTCATCAGATTCTATGAATCAAATTTAACACATGCATCACTTTTTTTTCAGATTGTTTTATTTTTCCTGTATCACAATAGTGTAATTGATTGAAAAATAGCTTGGAAATGAGATTTGGTGTATTCTCAGTGGGATAAAATATACATAATATACCTTAACAATTATTAACAGTGAAATGCTAAACAGCTCAATTTTTTCATCTGGATTATTTCCTGCAAATTTTCCCCAGGATTATTGTTATTTTGTAACTTTAGTATTGTTCTTTGCCTCTATATAAATAAAGGCTCATTGTATAAGTTGTTTGAGCTTATAACAATATAAGTGATACTCTAAAGAAGCCTGATAGATTATGAGAATCAAGATTGGAAATCAGGTACACTAAGATTGATTAATTAACAACAAAGGATTTTACACAAGATTTCTTCAAGAAATATGCATGTATAATATGTTTTGAGTTCAGAAATATGTTACACATAATTTCCAAGAGGATAGGCACAATGTAAGCATGTACTTATTCTAAAATGGGAAAAAATGGGGGTATGATAAGAATTACAGAAAACTACATTTTCATTTCCATCTCTTTCATTGGGATTGTTTCAGGTATATTAGTATAATATGATTGAAAACCCTACTCCTTGGAACACAGAAAATGCTCAATAAACAAATATTAGATTAAAGGTAGAATGAAGAAATTTGGAGCAATTATTCATTTACCTCAGAAAATTTTTATGAGCTGTGTTAGTTGTGCCATTATTTGACAACTATTTTCTCATTTGGAAGCAGTTTTGTTCTATGTTTAGTGTGGTGTATCCTTGTCTATGTCATTGTAAAATAACTGTTTTTACCTTTAGAGACATTCTAAATCAATAGTTTATGTTGACATTATGTATACATATCCTTTGGGTTTAAAGAGAATCAGTGTTTCATGTAAAAATAGTGTTGCTTCCAACATCCCTACAAGACCTTCATCAGCATGTGCCTGAACCATTGCAGTGGCTTTCTACCTAGTAAGCTTTCCCCCAGTCTCTTTTTACTCCAATATAGTCCTCCACCTTCTGCCAGGTTGATCACCCCAAGATCCTTTATGTCATACATTTTAATAGATTTTAAAAACAATCATATTAGATATTGCTGGAGTTCCAACCCATCTAAGTTATAAACTATTTTTATAACCCCTCAAACTATAGGATTGAGGAATATACACCAATAAGATACTCAACAAATGCTGAAAAACAGAATGCATGCTATTTGGTTTTAGTCCTGACTCTGTTTGTTACTAGTTTTGTGACCTGACTACTTAAATCATAGAAATATCAGTATTTCTATGATTTCTTTCTGTAAACAGGGACAATAGCAATATATACTTCACAGCGTTATTCTGAAAAGTAAATTGATAATTTATGTGAAGTGCCTAGCACAGTAGCTGGCACATAATAAGGCCTCGTGATGTTGCTATAAATTGGCTGTTACTAGTGTCAACGGTGAGTTTCCCTCCAACCCTTTTTTGCCACCCTCCTTCTCCAAAGCACACATACTCCCTACTACTCATCTATAGGAACTTCTCTATAGCTCATGGATAAAAGAGCACAGGGAGTTGACTGCTTATAGAGCAAATGGAATTTACCAGGTCATGGGATAGTGTGGGCCAGAAAGAATTCTGGATCCAAGTTGCTCAAGTTACTCTTTTTAAACCACAGAATTTTCATTCACAAAATGGTAATAATACCTACCTGGTAAAGTAGTTATAAAGATTAGCCATTAGTAAAAAATGCTAATATTTATTGAGCTAGCTACTTGCTCTGAGCCTCAAGTTTCTCATCTAAGAAATGATATAAGAATAAAGGACTTGAATAAAAGTTGGAAAAATTACAATGATCATAATGGCTAGTATTTCTCTAATGCTTAGTATGAGTTAGGCACTGTGCTAAACACTTTGTATAGACTAGACTCAATAATGTATGTCCAGTGCTAGACACAGTAGACACTTGAAAAATGCTAGCTATTGTTATTGTTAATAACAATCTCATTGAACCATTATGTTATCCATGGGAAGTAGGTTCCTACTTAGTTAGCTCAGCCCGCTGTTCTGAAAATACATATTTTAATGTGAAATTTCTCAATGTTTTATTTGCCAAATAATATTTAATATTTTAAATCAGGTTGAGGCCAAACAAAATATGTTGCCCTCTGGATGGTCATTCATTCCTAGTTTCATGAGGAAGACTTCACAGTTTTTCAGGCCATAGAATTGGTTAAATGAGAGCCACAATGAGAGAAAAGATCAGGATAGAAAATTTGTGATAACCAGAGTAACAGATTTATGGAAGTGGGTGGAACATCTTTGAAATTCCTAGAAAGAACTGCCCTAATATATGGAAGGTATAATTAGAAGATTTATTATATTTATAAATATTTATGATACATTTTTTCTTTTCCACCTCTTCTTTCTTCTTATTATTATATTATTTCCTTTTTTTTTTATTTCCCAGATCCATTTATAGTAGATGCAGCAATGTCACAAAGTATCCTGAAAAGTAAGACATTGTAGTCAGATGTGAAGAATTTTTTTAGTTCCCTCATTAAAAATACATAATGATACATATATATTTATAGTTCATTTATGCCTAATAAATAATTCCTGAGTAAACTTTGTATCATATAATACTTTTTCTCACTTGAAACAAAATAGAGAGAAAATTAGGTGAAAAATTGTCCTTTTATGTATAAATTAGTGTTCTCATTCATAGATATTTTTAAGCTAATTACCTCAAAGAATTCCTCAAATTACAGTCTCCTGAAAAATTTTACTACAGTCCTAAATATCCACAGTTCATCTCAGAGACACACACAATACAGCATGTTATGCAACTTAATCAATACATATTTGAAATGATGATCAAATGAATAAAGCTTATTTTGTGAACCATACCTATTTTTCTTTAAAAGTATGGTAAAAGAATAGTAGTTAAAATGTAATATAAATAAAAGTCAATCTATCAGAATCTACTAGTTATATTTATAAATAGCTATCCATACGGAGATCTTAAGAACACAGCATCCTCTCTAAGAACAAGGAAATATAAAATGGAATTTGTGAAATGGTAAAATAGAACTGACTTTCAGTTCCATCTCAAGAGACTTAAACAAAAACATAAAGCCACCACATCTCACCCACCTCCTTAAAGTACCATTTATGTAGATGTTCATAAATGTTTTACCTGGATGGAAAAAGGGCAGTTGATAACAAAATCCTCTTTGCTAACAAGATACAAAGAAGAAAAAATAAAGTCCAACTTGCAAACATCTAACTGAATGTACATCATCTACAATAGCACCACAAGAAAATATTTTCAAAATATTTTTAAAAGCCTCTTATTTTGTATCAAAATCTTGAAAACACAGATGGTTTTGCCCTCTGCACTTTCCTAGTTATAGGAGGATTTTTTTCTTCTTTTTTTCCTCTCTATAGGAGTGTTCTTTCCTGATGCAACATCCCCACCTGGTGCAAGTGGATTTTTGCAGTCAATGGTTCATTAGGCTAGGAGTCATTGGCTAAATTTGCAGCCATAAATAAAGTTACTCTAGTTACTTTAATATGATTTTTGAAATTACTTGCTTTAAATTCAAGAAAAAAAAATCACAAGTTATTGCTATTGTTATTTTGTTGGGAGAGGGATGGGCTAGAGAAGAAAGAGAATAAATAAGGAAGACCACTCCAGGTGTAATTGAAACTGGTTAAATTTGGGACTTATTTTAATTATTTATCATTTGGCAGAAACTAATCCCGAGTTATTCTAGATCTGGTAGAATAATGTGCAAAGATATAAACAATGACAAGGAGAAGGCTTCACGGCAAATGCATGTTCATAAAAAATTCGAACATTTCATTGCCTCTTAATATTTCTCAGTAGAAAAAAAAGAAAGCAGAAATGATATGACAACCAATTCACTATTGATACTAATTTCAAAAAGTAGACAGTGAGTTAGTCAGAAGACTAGAAATATGAGATTTGCTAAGACAGTTTAGTTATAATTACCCACGTTCTCCAGGCTGCTATTACTAGAGCTAATATACAGTTGACTCTACTATTATATATGTTAAAAAATACTATTTAATTGTTCCTTAGTTCTAGTTTATATTTGGAGATGTATATTGTAGAAAATATCTCAGAACTATTTTAATATGAGTACAAACCTTTAAGCTCTTTTATTGTTTTTGAATTATTTATTTAAGAATATATAAAAATATGCTGGATAAATCTAATTTTCTTTTGTCCTAGAAAAGTATATGGGATTTCAGTAAAGGGCAATTAAGAGAGAAAGTAACTAAATAATTTCATCACAGAGAGAACCAATAAAATATTGCTGTGTTATCTGTTATCAGACAAAAAGAGTAATTTTGGTGTCCAAAGATTATCTATCATCTATCTATCACCTGTCTATCTATCATATATCGCTCCTTGCTTATTTCTGCTTCTCCTATCTCCAAAGGTTATTTGCAGTCAACTAAAATGAAAACAGGCATTCTATAGCTATAAAATTAATAACAGCATATATATTCATACGCATGGACAGAAATATTTTAGTGTCTGTGGCAAATTGAGTAATAAATTTGACTAAAACCTGTAGTGGTCTTTTCAGAAGAGTTTCAAAACCCTATTAGCCATGAGTCAATTGGCTATTTAGTTCTGTATTCATAGCCAGCAATATTGTCAGTTACTATCATCTCTCTCATCCTCTCTCTGTGTCTCTATTTATAGCTCAGAGTCTGAGTCATGTTACAGGAAAGAGAGCAATTTTTGTACTTGGAAAAATTTCTTTCTCATCTTCTTTACATGATAATGCCAGATTTATAAAAGCCCTTTGTCTAGCTAGCAACTCAGTTTTATTTTTATTTCATTAAGTTTCTGCAAGGCTTTGATATTGTATTCACAGAATAATGGAAAAATAACAAATTTAAAAAATCATCTTAAAGGAATTAAATGATAACTCATTTTAGAAAGATCAGATGGAGGAAATATAATAAATTGGCATAAATTAAATGCAAAGAGTATATTTAAAATAGGTGGCAAAGCATCATTGTCAAATTCAAATGTATTTATTAGTAGGTCTTAGAAGTTTTTGGTTCTGAAATACTAATACAGTTTTTTTCCCAGTCTCTCATGTCTCCTCAACAAGTAAAAAACATATAGTTATCTCTTCCTCTCTTTATTGGTTTTCTGCTGCCAGTTTCTATTTCTCCATATATATCAATATTGAATGATCTCTTTAAAACTAAAACTTAAAAATACCAACGTCATTCAACAAGTAAATTTGATTCTTTGAAAGCTATATACCATAATAGATAAGATCATGAACTCTGAGTTTCAATCTTGTTTCACTTACCAACTATACAACTTTAAACAATAGATTTGGACAAGACGCAGCCCTCTGTGCCTCATTTTTCTCATCTGAAAAATGATATTATATATGTATATAATTATAAATTAAAGACAAAGAACAGTGCCTACCATGTTGTATGTGTTCAATACATTTTAGTGATTATTTATATCAGCCTGAGAAATTTTTGTTGAATCATTATTTCTGATTGTTCAGGGATTATTATTCTAACTTTTCTTAGTTTCAGTAAATACCCTGCATAAATAAAGGTTTGATAAATGATTTTAATGATATTTTAGAAGAAAATTATTATCACTTAAATCTAATAACCTAAGAAATTGACTTAAGCCACAGTATAATATATAGTAAAATATTTATTTTAATATTTGAAGAAATATGTGTTCTCACAAGTTGTTTTTTCCTTTCTGTTAAACTTTTTATTTAGAAAATTATGTTAGATATTTCAAACTGGTGCTGATTTTCAGTACAACTATGGCTGTTATCTCTATTTTAATAAACAATTATTTTACATATCAGTGCCTATATACTGACAATTTTTAAAGAAAATCTTTGTCATCTCTTAAGAAATACAATGTTAAAACTGAAGTGTCTAAAAGCTACAAAAAAGGAAAAAAATATATATTCAAGGTCTCAAATTGAGGTAAGACCATCCATGATTTAAGGGAAAACATGGACTTGCAAAGGTCCTTGGAGCCATCATTCAACTCCACACAACTTATTATATTGAATAAATCATTATTTGATGTTCAAATTATGTCATGTTAGAAACACTTTGAAACATCAAATACTTTTAAAGTATTTCATATCATTTTCCACTTTTATTCTGGAAGCAAAGACAAAAAATTCTATTTAGAGATTTTAGCAAATGGTCAAGATTAATTTTTTAGATTTAATGTGCATGGAAAGTAAGAGAAAAAGGCTTTTCTAGTATACCAAACTATTATTTTTCTTAAAGATCATTAAAGTTTTTTACTATAAAGTCTCCAGCTCAAAGATATCTAAATTACCAGAAAAATATATGTAAAGTCACCACAGGACTTTGAAAAAAATTTATAAAATACATACCCATTTTAAACCTGAAGGCTTTTAAAACATAATCTAGCAAAGTTTAGTACTTTGTCATACCAGAGTTTTATTTTCTAGAAAATATTTCTACCATGCAAGGAGGACTGCAGCTGTCACAAATAAGGTCAAGTTAACTTTTTAATAACTTTAAAATTCTAAATCTCTAATCATTATATGATTTCAAAATACAAATTTCCACTTCCATAAGTCTCAAAGTTAATGAGGGTTAAGTCTTGAAAAACACTGAATAGAGTTGGGGAGATACTTATTGGGATTGAGATCCAGCATATGTGATATCTTTTAATGTCTTTTTCTTGTCCCAGGAAGTTTACCTAAAGAGCCATAGTCCTACCTCTTGAAAAACACTTGGTTCCCTGAGGATTAATCATTACCTCTCACAGAAAAAAAATCTAATTATGGTAAGCAAGATGATAATGATTGCTACAAGATCAAGGAGAGAAATTGGAGTTGAGGGAGGATGGCCACAGAGCAGCAATGGAGGAATGACACAGCTAAATTGGACAAGATAATGTAAAAGAAAATTTTGAAGCAAAATATGGTCTAAGGGTAGGTGGACAGAAGTTTTGACAAGCATCAAGAGGGGATGTTACCATGGTAAGGATTTAACTTAGAAACCAAAAAGTAATTAAAATTAATTTTTTTTCTCAAATTACATATTTGGGTGAGGAGGTGAAATGGGAGTAGAATTGGGTTAAGAAGTTGTAATAATAAGTATGTCTATTTACTCTATCCTTGTTGATATTTTGAAAGGTAGAGAAATTGGACAAATAAGCACACCCAAAGATCTGAAAGATTTACAATGGTGTGATTTTAAAGGTGAATCTAATCAGATTTCAAGGAATTATATATTATGACTGCTTATCCTTTATCAATAATAAAAGTGATAGTGTTAATATTGTGGATTTTGAATTTTAAAAGGATCTTCAAACCATTCCTTGGACATTTTCATCTTGGAGATAGTGAGGAATAATAGTTTAGAGGGTGAAAAGAAGCTACTGCAGATGGCTACATGAGCAGAAGGTAGGGTGCCCACATGCTAAAGAGGAACTGAACTAAAATAAAGGCTAAACTCTTGAAAAGAGATCAGATTTAACATTTCCAAGTGAGATTGACAGGACATAATGACTACCTAGATGTGGAACACAAGGCAGTAGATAGTTAAGTATCATTTCAGGATTCTATTTTGGAAGAAAAGATAGGTGATTGGGCTATTAGGAAAATAAGAGAAGTGAAAGGAAGGAAAGAGATAAGTTTATACTTAGACACGATGTTTTTAAAGATATTCAGAATGTAGGTGGCTAGTGAGAAATAAGATATACAGATTAGAATAGCTTTTAAAACCTATTTTGAAAAGTCTATTTTGGAGTGAGAGTTGTAAAGTAGAGAAAGCAGTAAATAAATGTAAGTATTACTTCATGTTTAATAAGAAAGAACAATAAGAAAGGGAGGTACAAAGAAATATATATTTTTATTTTGTTTTGCTTTGATTTGGGTTTGTGGGAGGCAGATTTCTAAGATGGCTCCCAGTGAGCCTTACCCTTGTGTAATCCTCTCTGGATTATTTTGGGTGAGTCTGACCTAATCAGGTAAACCTTTGGAAAGCAGAGTTACCTCAGCTGCTGGCCTGTGAAGAAGAAGTCAGAGAGATGAGCTCCAAATGGCCTGGAAGAAACCAAACATTGATTTTGCAAACTGTCTGGAATGTGTGTGGGGGTGGGAGTCAATGGTAAAGTACTGGAGGAAGCCTCTAGGAACAGCCCCTGGTCATCAACTGGGCAGCAAGAGAACAGGGACCTAAGTTTTACAATAATAATAAGCTTGGAAGGGAATCCTGAACTTCAGATGAGACAGCAGTCCTGGTCAACAGCTTGATTTCAGTCATGTGATACCCTGAGCAAAGAACTCAGCCATGCCATGCAGGACTTCTGACTCACAGTAACTGTAAGATAGTGAATTTGAGTTTATGTTAAGCCTCTGATTTTACAGTAATTTGTTATGCATCATTAGAAAATTAATAAAGGTGTTTTATGTTGGCTTTATTTTTAATCTATGGTGAAGGGTGAGGAAAAGCCTCAGAAGATTAAAGATCATAAGAAAACATAATGGACAGTGTAACGCAGTGAACCTGGACATGGGTCAGCCTTGGAGGAAAGAAGATATAGAGAATATGTTTTGGGATATTTTCATGTGTACTACTGGAAGTTGAAGATTGAGAAGTCATAGAGAATTAATTCTGGTGGCATCTATGTTCTCTATCAAGTATGAGGAAGAAGTATAAGATTCAGATTAGGAACTCAAGGTAAAGAAATGACCTTTGGTATCAGGTTTCTAAGGCTACAGAGCCAGACACCTTTTTTCAAGAAAATTCTATGGAAAGAGCAAGTTTCTCCATTCTGAAAAAAGGAGGTTGAGGAATTAAAGGATCGGTTTTTTAGTATATTCTGGGTCTCATTGTTTCCTCAAAGTTTTGAAGCACTGAACATTAGAGTGAAAAAGAAAAAAATATCTATCTTTAGGGCATTGAACAAGTGATTTCCTTGTATTTTGTTTACCTTCCTTTATACTTTATATTAGAAAGAATTTGTTTGGACAGAGATTATATATTTGTTTCTGATAATATGATAAAATATCCCCATAAAATATTGATTATGATACTAATTGAATTATTTGATTTTTATTAATATATTCTGGGATCTATTTTTTCTATGTGATTTCTATTTTTTTTTTATTATTAAAAAATTACTTGCTCTCAAAACATTCACAGAAACATTTGGTCCATACCAAAGCATCCTTAAAATTTGGTACTGTCCTAAAACTCCACAGTTAGAAAACATCTCTGAGTTCAAATAGCCCATAAGATTTATTTCTATTTTGGGTTTATAGGATCAACAGATAAAAAATACTATCATGTTTTATTGGTTCAATAACTGTATTGTGGCTGTATTGCCAATAATAATCATTCCTGCTTCAGTAGCCTAGTTGGTAATGGCATGATAGGTTAGGTTGGTAGGTCAGGGTTCTAATCCTGTAGAAGAAGAGGATTTATATTAAATATATGGACAAAATGTCTCTGTGGATGTTTTGAACAGGATCAAGTGTCCTCCAAAAAAGTGTGATTTTTTTACCCTTAGGTGTATCTCTTGGAAACATACTAAACTTAAAATTTTAAAACTAGAATCTATAAGTACTTTTTCATAATAAGTGAATCTAATTCCTATTTTCTCTACATATCTTTATGCATTTGAAAAAAAATTCTTTTTCTGCATCTACTGATATTTATGAATGTAAATTAATAGTTACATTTTATCATAAAAGTGTAATTGCTTAACACCAAAAATATTCTTTAAATTGGGAGATTCATTTATTTACTCCAAAATACTTTTTGAGGTTCTATTATATGTAGTCAAGTTCCTAGGTATTTGGAATACATCAGTGAACAAATAAGACAAAAAAATCCTTGATGCCATGAAGTTTATATCCTAATTCATAGTAGTGGTCATGTGTTAAACCCTGCTCTAAGTGTTCTATATATGTCACCTCTTTTATTCCTCACAATAAAGCTATGAGGTATTTACAGATAGGAAACAATAACGTAGACAAGTAAAGTTATTAGCCAAATTGGGACAGTCAAAATTTGAATGGCCACATAAACTGCACCCTTAATCTTTGCATTCAATAGTACTTAAAGTAGAATGGTTATACAACCAGTGTGTTGCTTTTTATTTAATTGGTTTGATATATATTACCCAAAGCAACCAAGCTTAGGTTCAAACATTTTTAAAGAAATGAATCTCACATTAAGGTCATATATAGAACTTAAAAGTTGTTAATAAAATATTAGCACACTTTATTATTTATTCACATATTCTATGAGAAATACAATTTAAAAATCTAATTTTTCTCAGATACAGTATTGAATGGGTCCAACAAACAGCAGTCATCCCTGGTTAAATACAAATTTGAAAGATATGTACAGAACTTGTAAGAAATCTGTTCTATGATTCACTGATGGCCATTAAAAAGGAAACATACAGGAAACTCTCCTGAATATGCACATATTTGTATCAGCTGGAATGAAAGTCCTGAGGTTTATAGAGCAGAATCCAAGTACACTGGCTGTTCTTACAATTGTTAACAGAATGTTTCCTATATTGTTCTCCCATGTTGATAATAGATCATGGATTAATTTTAGTACTTTTATTTTATTACCTCATAACTTTTCTCTTTTCTCATTCCTCTTCTTTCTTGACTTCTTTCATTGTTTTCTGTGGCTTTCTCACCATGGAGCTTGGAGGCATTGGGTAGACATACAGCTTTACAAACTATTTCATGAGACGTCTTATAGTTTTAAAATCCACATAAAAGTCTAGATGTATCAAAATAAGCTATCAGATAAACAGAGCACATATAGTAATTTAACTTAAACTTAATAGAAGGGAAGGACCAATTTTATTTTTGTTTCAACTCTGTGCTAGGTACTTCTCTAATAAGTCCTCATTATGTATTTGTAGCTACTAACTGTAACATAAACTATTTACTACAATTAATGAAGAAGTCTAGGTTTATTTTTGATAATATGGTATTTAAGTTAACATACTAATTAATCCTTTGAGAGAAATCCTTTAATATATTTTCTGATAAAATTTCAATTTCCAGAATATTTTCTAAATAAATATAACCAGCAAAAAAAATTACTCTTAAATTTCAAGTAATTATTAAAGGTCGACCATTCAGGAGAGCAAAAAGGAATCAAGTTTGTGTTGTTTCTATTTTTTATTAGTTCACCCTCTATCTCTCATTTTATATTAGGAGTTAGTTATCAAAGATAGAGAATATCAAATATTACCGAGTAGAACATGGCACATCAAACTAAGGAAGAAGAGAATTAACAATTTTGCAAATTTATGTGCTTATAACAAGCATTTTAAGTGCTCATAATGCAGTCAATTACTGAAGAAGAAATGAGAGACCTAGACCACTTACAAGGTGGAATTAGAATGGCATAATTAAGAAGAGTGTATATGGACCTCTTACTAGGAAAGTCAGGAGAAAAAATAAAACTACAAAAGGACACCCTCTGAGAAAGCTCTCACACATTTGGGCAAGCTGTCTGGTTAAATAGGCCAAAATTTGATATTTTTATTTCCAACCTTTAACCCTGGACATCTGGAAACCCAGTTTGAGTCAAAGAGAAGGAATTTTTCTGTTCTCTTTCAAAAATGTTGGGGAAAAAATTTAAGCATGTAGCACCCATTCTGTTAGCAAAAACTACTCGTATTTATGCACTTGTAAGCAAACTTTGGCAGTACTGGTGTATTGTTAATTTAGTGATGGACTTAGATGATGGCTGAGATGAGCAAGTGCTTTGATGTTCTTTGATGTCCTAATTTAAGAGATATTTTCCAATTACAGAATTTGAAATGATGATGAAGCATTCTGTAACAATATACATGCACAACACATCTATATTTGATGTCATGCTCATTTTAAAGGAGTTTTCATCTGCAATAAAATTGTTAATCATTATGTTTT
>NW_011888878.1:1217415-1219933 GCF_000151845.1 Pteropus vampyrus | reverse complement strand
AAAAAAAAAAAAAACCTAGAAAATTCTTATGTCATTTGATTAAATTATATTGCAGGAACCATATCTACTCTATTATGATTATTAACTATCATGTAGTAAATGTTAATCATTAGTAACGGGTCTATTCATGACACTGAAAAGTATTCTTTTAGTACCACATAAAAGACATTACATTACCATGCAGTTTGCCAAAATGAATTGACTTGGAAATAAAGCAATTTCTATTTGCAGTTTATTTATTGCCTTTTATAGGACTGACTCAATATTTTCTGGGTTTTTTTGTTTAGTTTTTGTTTTATTGTTTTGCTAGGATTTCTTTGCAAGATTTTGTTCCATGCTAGGAATTCGTACTTAGCTATGTGGCAAGAATTCAAAATATTTACAGATTCCCAAAATTTTATGTACATCAATGAAGCACCATCCTTATTTGAGTTTTTGGTGTTACCTCTTTTTATAGGAATTATTTTATATTCTTATCAACTATTGCCTAACATTATAATCTTGAATATACTCTGATGCTATCTATGAGTATTGTTTTTATTTTAAGGATAGTTTGATACATAAATGCTTTCCATAGCCTGTATTTTCTGGTCTCTACACATGAAAAAAACCAGTTTATTTATACAGCTACATTAATTTCAGAATTTATAATTATAATATTTTCAAATCATTGAAATAAATAACTAAAAAGAGAAAAATAAAGTCAACACCCTCATGCAATATACCTACTGTTTTATGGAAGCAAATGAATAACTAAAGTATCAGTTGCCAAATATGCTCTGAATCTGAGCTTTCACATAGGTGGGAGGGCTTGTAACCACATTTAGCTTCTTTTAAAAGTGCATGCTTTTATTTTCAGAGTCTATAGCTTTTATTATCACCATAGGAGTACAGAAGCAAACTGTTTTTGTTTTTTTTCTTTCTTGTTTTTTTTTTCTTTTTTTCTTTATTTTAAAATTTCATGCCTGTGTTTTCTTTTTCTTTTGCAGTTTACACAGTGCTTTCTGAAAATACACACACCATTTCCATTATGTATAATGAAGCTTGTATGTTTCAAGGAGAGAACAGACCCCACTGCATAGCATCTTTCTTGCGTGATGTTGTGAGCACCTGGTCTACCTTATGGCAAGCATCTTAACAAGTTTTGGGGGCACTTTGTTTATTATAGTCAGAGAAGACCATACCATTTTCATCTATGACACAGACATACACTCCTTCCAGATAGCCACCTGTCTTTCCATAAAACATAAGACTTTCCTTTCTCATGTAGACAAATATTTTTACAGGCATTCTTGGTTGTGCTTTGTGGAAAAATTCAAACATGGATACAAAGCATTGTGTACTTACAAATATAAAAGAAAATGTTGTATTTATGCAGTTTATGATTCTTCTAGTCTACTTCATCATTGAGAACAAGAAACAATCATTTTATCAAATTTAGAATCCAACCAGATTGTATACTTTAAATTTAGAACCAGCTTCTAGCCACTAAGGTTTCATTTCTGATATCCAATATAAGATTCTCTGCATTTATCACAGAAGTAATCAAGCAATAGCAATGACTGTACTCTACAATGTGCATGCTACTTATCACATCTGTGGGAATTTATAGTTATTTTTGACAATGAAGAAACTAATGGACACTGTTTTAGAACAACTTGAATGAATACCTATAATGACACAAGTTGAGGACATAGTTCATTCTAAATTTAATGACAAAAACTATTGATCTTTTTTACTATTGATTCTTAAATAGTCCTTGCTCTGGTGGAAGAGATCCCAATCAGAATTGGCATTACAGCTTTGCCCTTTTAAACTGTTTATGTCTGTTAAGTATAGAGAAAGAGAAGAGATGTATTATATGGACTGTGATGGTTAATTTTATGTGTCAGCTTGGCTAGACCACAGTATTCAGATATTTGTTCAAATATCATTCTAGATGTTTCTGTGAAGGTATTTTTTTAGATAAGTTACATCTAAATCAGTAGACTTTAAGTAAACAGATTACTCGTCATAATGTGAGTGAGACTCACAATCAGTTGAAGGCCTAAATAAAAAAAGACTGACTTTCTTCGAAGAAGAGGCATTTTGCCAACAGCCTTCAGATTTGAACCGCAACATCGACTCTTCACTGGGTCTCCAACCTGCCTGCCTACCCTGCAAACTGTGAACTTGCTCCCTCAACAATTACAAGAGCAAATTCATTAAAATCTCTCTCTTTACTTCAACATCTCTATATCTATTTATCCATTATCTATCTACCATCTATCTATCTATCTATCTATCTATCTATCTATCTATCTATCTATCTGTCTATCTATCTATCTGTCTAACCTATCATCTTTCAACTATCTGTCCATGCTATTTGTTCTGTTTCTCTGGAGAACCCTGACCAATCAAGTCTTTTCCACTTTTTCCATTATAGGCTATATCATTCTTAACTCCCTTGAAGATTCATCACCTACAGTACAGGATTGTAAATTCTATTCAAAGAAAAGTATCTAAGATACTCAAAGGC
>NW_011888878.1:1161510-1216645 GCF_000151845.1 Pteropus vampyrus | reverse complement strand
AAAAAAAAAAAATTAGTGTATAAGTGCCTAAAAGTTGGCAAAGAAAATAAGTTGTAAACATGTGCAACAAAAGTAATATTCGACTAGAATACAGGGAGTAGATGAAAGTTTCACATGACTGTAAAGGAGATCCATTTAAAATAATACCAAAATTAATTTCCATAGAAGTCATTATAGATCAAAGAATAATGTCAGTTGAAAACAAAAGAAGAAAATTGAAGCAATATATTGTTATTTTTTTTATTGTATCCATCAATAAAAGATCTATAAGTAAAAGAATTTAGGAGATATTGTATGGGTCTAGATACTGCTTTAATAAATGTTTAAAATCATCATATAAGTGGCAACGTCATATAGTAAAGAGAAACTCTTTTAAAGTATTTCTGTAACAATGATAATTTATCACATGAAACTCCATTACAATTTTGAATATAAATGTAAAATTTATGGTTTATTTTCAAATCTAAGTTTAGTTTTAATAATTTTATTAAAAACTTCAGTTTTATCTCCTCACCATAATAATTTTTTTCTGAACTGAAGGCTATCTAAAATCCATATTCAAGAAAATTGTGTGATTAAGTTATGTCCACTGAATGCATATTATGTAAAAGTATTTACTATAAGAACATGACTGATGATTTTGTTGAACTAATGGTAAAAAAATTATGAAAAATACGAAACAATATGTAAATCATTTACGTCTATTTTATTTCTTATCTAAACATCGCAGGCCCATCAACAAACCATTCTAATATGCTTATAATGGAATTTTGTTCATATTTTGCTAAATTTAAGTCCAAGGCTTAGAAATATATTTAAAATGTTTCCATTATGAAATGTAAGGTGGGGAACAGAACATATTTTATATAACAATTTATTGGTTTAATTTACAATTTTTAATTATTATAATGTATGGTAATAAGTTTTCGCTTGATTATTGCCTTGAGCCTTGTAAGTAGTAGGAAAGACATGAGAGATATCATTTAAAATATCTTGAAATATGAATCTTTTCACTCATCATACCAGTTACACCTCAGCTTAGAGCTTTTGCTTTTGCTGTCCTCTCTGCCTGAATGCTCTTCTCCAAGCAATGTGAATGTCCCATTCCCTCATGGTATTTGTGGCACTGACCAATTGTCCTTGTACCTCTAAATTAGAAGTTCTCAACTTTTGCACATTTTGGGCCAAATAATTATTTTTGGTGAAGGCAGGGATTCTTGTGTACTGTAGGATATTTGGCAGCATCGTTGGGCTTTACATACTAGGTATCAATAACATCTTTCCAGTTGTGACAACCAAAAATTTCTACAGACATTGTTAAATATCACCTGGGGAACAAAATTGCCTCCATTTGAGAACCACTGACATAACTCTAAACTTACTTCATGATTATGTTATGGACTAAATGTTTGAATCATCCAAATATTCGTATGTTAAAAACTGTGAAAAGATAAACTGAAGCACATTAAAATTTTCAAGAGTTTGTTTGAGCATCCATCAACTAGAATCAGGCAGGGCCAAACCAAAAGTGGTTAGGAGTGCTACACTTCCAGGAATAGGAGGAGAGATTTCTTTATACAGAGACTTAGAAGCAAAGCAAGGAAACTATTTGATTGGCTATGACTTAAGCAGTTGCCTTATTTGGGAAAACCCTAATTGGCTATTTGTGATTGTTGCTTTTAAGTTTTATTTTCTCAAATTTGAGTGCATCAACTTCGGCTTTAGTTTTGGTTTACTTACATAGGCTATCAATACATTAGAGCCGCCTCTATCTAATGGCTGCTTTGTTTAATTACTTTAACAAATTGAATCCCCAATGTGATTATATTTGGAACTGGGACCTTTGAAAGGTAATTAGGTCATGAGAGTAGAGTGTTCATGAATGGGATTAGTAGTCTTATAAGAAAAGGCAGGAGAGCTACCTTGCTTTCTTTCCTCCATTTGAAGATACAAGGAGAATTTGGCAGTCTGCAACCCAGAAGAGGCCCTCACCAGAGCAAGACTGTGTTGGACCCTAATCATGGACTTCCAGCCTCCAGGATTGTGAGAAATAGATTTCCATTTATAAGCTACCCAATCTATGGTAGTTTATCATAGCAGCCATAACTGACTAAGACACCTTATTTTTTTTTAACATAGCACCCCTCAATTTCTAACATTATGTTACGTATCTATTTGTTTTTTGACTGCCCATCACTATTTTAACAATAAGTTTGATGAAGGTAGGGACTTTATCTTATACACTGTTGTATCTCCAGTGTCTATAACAGTGCTATGTATACAGTATGTGCTTACTGTTGGATGAACAGTAGAGAATATGACAGAAAGTTTTTACTATTCCATATAGTCAATATAACATAAACAACTTCCAAAAGTCATTCCACTTAAGGCTTTCTTCCAAAAAAAAAAAGCCTGAATTGCCAGGACAAGACCAATAATTAGCTATAGGTTTCATTTTTCAAGTACTCATATACAAAATTACATTGTGTATTTTAAAATATGTGTTGGGAAATGATCATTGAATGAAGAACTGATAGACTTAGCATATAATAATATTTTATTCACAAAATATAAAATATATAAGAAAATAATGGAACTTAAATGATTATCAAAATTAATCTCTTCATTGATAATTAAACTACAGAAGTCATAGGTACTTTTCTCCTCATGGCTCGTTGGACATCATTAGGTTCATGCTCCTTAGTAGAAATAATTTATTGGGCATAATTAACGTTTGTCTGTGGGGCTGTGACATTTGCCTAACAGTATTATTTGACAGCACGACTTCTTCACTCTGTAACTCCATCTTCCTGACTCTTGAAGTCATTTGAATTGAGCTCTGATTCAGAGGTTCCATGAGGAAAATACAACTACTAGTAAAGTCCTCCTGAAGGTGGGAGGATGACGATCTTCCATTAATCCAAAGATTTAAAGGAGGCCTGCAAGGGGCAGTGATAAAGGAAAAGGCCCTTTAGTCAGGCAGTCGGTTTGGCTGAATTATCTAGGCAATGTGATAATCTAAGCAGGTTTCATAACTGAGGTAAGCTTCCCAACCATCTTCAAAAAGGAAAACATAGACCTACTGTTTAAAAATAATTAAGAAATTTAATTACCATATCAATGTAATAACAGACTCTGGTCCAGAAATATAGTAACTCTCAACTTCTAATTATTATTCTTAAGTATCTTATGTTCACCATATATCAGAACACCAAGAAAATGAACTTCTATTTGTCTCTCTTCAAATACAAAATGGTTTTTTGTTATGATAAATAAGACAGCACTAAAATTAATAACTACCAGGTGCAGTGTATTATTATAGTAATTTATAATGCACAGTACAACTCTTCTAGTATGATGAATTATCTTCCTAATGATGGCTCTACTATACTATACCAACTAATAGATATTTCAGAGTTCACAGAGTAACATACTTCAGAGTTACATGATTTTTATTATAGAAAATTATATCACAAGTTTTTCTGAATTCTTTTTCACATTCTATTTTTTTCTTTTTAATGCATGTAGCATTGTTATACACTATTGTTTTATCTAATCCTGAGTTTTCAATAAAAGCTCCAAAGAATTAAACATTAAGAATGTGTTGTTGCAAGTCTGAAGTCTAGAACTCTTGGGCGCCCTTAACATTACTGTGGAAGACAGGTTTTAAGGTGGCCCCAATGATCCCTACTTCCGGGTGTTCACCTACTGCACAATTCCTCCTCTTGAGTGTGGGCAAGACATGCTTTTAACCAAAAGAACATGGAGAAGATGATGGGATGTCACCACCATTATTATGTTATGTTATATGGACAAGGTCATAGGATACTACTCCCGTGTTTACCTTACATTATATGACTCCACCTTGCTAGCAAACATGCTCTAAAGGCACCATCTTCCCTGCTGGCTCTGAAGAAGCAAGCTGCCAGGAATCCTAAAGCTGCAAGGAAACGAATTCTGCCAGCAATCTAAAAAAGCTTGGAAGCAAATCCTCTCCCAGTTGTTCTAATGAGACTGCAGACCCAGCATGTACCTTGATTCCAATCTCATTGAACCCTGAAGAAGAGAACACAGCTTAGCCATACTCCAACTGTGACATATAGCAAATACATGTTATTTTAAATCACCGTGTTTGTGGTAATTTGTTATATAGCAGTAAAAATTAACACAATTACACTAAGTGGATTTCATCCTAAACTTCTACTCTAATGCTACCTAAATGGAATTTCTTTTGGATAGTTTTAAGACAGCTTCAATATTCATGGCCTATTCAATATTTTTTGGGAGGGAGGGGCTGGAGGATATGGGCTCTGGAGAGTATCTACTTGAAATCTTTATAGTTCAAGAAACATTCACTAACTGCTAGACATTTTATTATATACATGTTAGGGCAACTTATACAAATAAGATATTTTTTCCAGTTTTTAAGAATGATACAGTGTAGTGGAAAGGAAAAAAAGAAACATTTGAACACGTATGTACTATTATCATAGAGTATAAAAAATGGGGCAGGGAGAGCTGATACCAGTATGGACGACCTCTTTGATAAGATGACTCTGAATTGGAAATTGCCATCTAGGGGAAAAAGGAAACATACTTTTTTGAATTTCTGTGCACTAGAAATTGATTAATAGTGATTCTAACAATAAGAACAACTAAATGGATAATATTTATGTATCCTTTGCTAGGTGCTAGGTATTGTTCTAAGTGCATTATTTCATTAATTCTCAAACAATCCAATAGTATAGATATTAGCCTCCTTTTACTGAGAGTTTAAGAAATAGCTCATTAGTGTCAAAAACAGAATTCATTTCTCTAACTTCTCCATGACCTCTGGACCTATTCTCTTCTCACTATAATATACTTTCTTTTGCAATTCTTTTGACCTGTCTCTTCCCTGCCCTTCTAAATTGCATGCTACTTGCATTCCCTTCAGCTCCCATGGTTTCCTGATCTTTAAAACCCCAATTATAGTCAATTATAATTATTGTATATCTTATATGTCACTCTGAATAGAATGTAAATTGTTTGACAGCTGAAATTGTCCTAATCATCTTTGGTCTCTTGTTTCTATCACAAGACATGATATAATAGGGCTCAATAAATAGTAAATGAATGATGAATATTTTAGTCTTTATAGGTAAAAAGAATGCTCGCTCTTCTTATTATTGCCTATGATGATGACATCTGAGAAATAAAGCCTCCATATTTCTGGGAGTTTGATTCATTCTTATTTATAATCATCTCTAGTAAAACAAGCAAGCAGATGAATAAATAGATGATAGATGGATGGATGCATAGGTAGATAGATAGATGTATAAATAGACAAATAGATAACTATGTCTAAGCAACATTAAGGGGTGCTGCAGGGGAGCATATACTTATGGCCAGAGCTACTTAGTGCTTACTCCTTACCAGGCATTATGATTAATTCTTGACACAGGTTTTTTTTCATTTAATTTTTGCAAACACATTATTTAGGTGATACTCATCTTATTATACAGATAAGTGAAGATTGCAGAAGTTCACAGCTCTTTCTCAGTAACAATGCATGTGCGTGAGATCATAACCCAGGCAATCAGTGTAGTGTTCATCTGTGCGTTTAACCACTATACATACTGCCTCCTATTTAGGTCCATAGTTTGCCTTCCTGGTTTTGTTTTTATCAATTGTTTTAAGTTAATTATATTCTAGGTAGTAATATTTTGAGGCCTTTTCTGGGCCAGTTATGTGGGGCAGTGATGTTCCAAAAAAAAATAATAAACCTCACTGACTGTAGTTGAATGGTGGCCTCCCCAAAATATGTTCACATCTTAACCCCTGGAAAACTGGGAATGTGACTTTATTTGGGAAAAAAGGTCTCTGCAAATGTAATTAAATAAAATATTTTGAGATGAGGTTACCCTGGCTTACTCGTGCAGGCCCTAAATTCAATGACAAGCGTCACAGAAGAAAAGACAGTCACATAGACAAAAAGACCATGTGAGAATAAAGGTAGAGATTGGAGGGATGCAGCCACAAGAAACACCTGGGGCCACAGGAAACTGGAAGAGGCTAGGAAGGATTATTTCTAAAACCTTTGGAGAGATCCACAACCCTGCTGATACTTTGATTTCAGACTTCTGGCCTCTCAAACAATGAGATAATAAATTTCTGTTGTTTAAAGCCATCAGTCTTTTTGTAATTTGTTGTGGCAATCCTAGGAAGCTATTCTTTTTTCCTATAAAAAATGAATAATATTATCTTTCTTGGCAGAAAGCTGAAAGTCATATTTTAGACAAACCTGAACCTCAGGTGGTCCTTGAACCCTATGAAATTATAAATACATTTTTTTTCTGTGATAACAGTCAATATACATTCACTTTTCAAAGGGGTCTCTGAGCTAAATCAGAACCATTGGTCTTGAATCAGAAAATGCATACCACAGAATGCCCAGAAGGCAAATATCGACAAAATATGACTTTCTTTGGGCTTAATTTCTGGAGAATTCTGTGCTTCCTGGAAATGAAGAGTGATAGTCACTAACCCAATTCCATAGATAAGACAGAAAAAACTTAACCTTAGACAAAAGTTCTCCCCAAACAAGTGACCTACGTCACATATTTTCATTTTTATAAATAAATGTGCTTTTGCAAACAGACTTAAATATTGTGTAGTGTATATGCAATATTAGAGAGATGACATGGTGTGGAAGATAAACAAGGACTTTAGATCTAGAAGATTCTAGATTCACTTTCAGTTCTAGCATCTGCGGCCCATATAATTGTAGAGAAATTAATGGACCTTTTGATTTTGTTACCTGTTTTCCATGAGACCATAAAAAAATTTACTAATCTCTTTGAACTTTTTTTAGTCATTTTCAAAATAAAAACATGCACCCTGCGAGGTTTTGTGAGGATTAAATATAAAGTATTAAAACTAAAATTGAAATTGAAGCTCAAAAAATGGTCATTCTTAACAACAAAAACAACAACAATAATAGTAGAAAATATGCATAAACATTGTGCTTGTGTTTAACAACTCTCTGATTATCCAACTCAGAAATCTACTAATGTAAGCTTATGAAAATATTTGTTAATGTCTCTTGAGAAAAGCAATGAGATTCTTCCTAAATCAGTTACTACTACAGGGAAAGAAACCTTTCATCTCAAACTTAACAATCATGAAGTGCCACTGGGTTTTGCTTCTGGAATTTTGACGCTAATTATTGGTACAACACATCACATTTCGGCTACTATGGAGAGAGTGTCAACATTCATTTGATGATTCTTCTCAAATCCAATTAATGACAGCCCTTATTTTAAGGCTGTGATGAAGAAATCAGTGATGTCTGATTTAGGAAGTCCTTTTCAAAGTTCACTCCCTATCTTGTACAACTCAATTTACAAAACTCAGTTGGTCCTTTGATCACTTTCACTAATCCAGTTTAAGAGCTTAAAGTCTCCCCAAGTGGCCCTTAATTAATGGCTAATATGAATGCACAAGCATGCACTTGGACTGTATCTGGAAGTTAACAAATGCATCTGTATCTGGAGATTTGATAATGACCTTCTTCTATGGACAGCTGATTGAGACAATGCACATTGTAGTTGTTTACAAATTTCAAATAAACCTGAGATGCATATTAATAGATTTCACTGACTCCTATCTTTTAATATTTACTTTAGCGATTTCTCTTCTTCAAAATATTCTGCATGAGAAAGAGCAAAAACCCACTATAAGAGTATAATAAATAAAAGTGTCAATCATCACCTCTACGATCCCTAAAATATAGCCTTGTTATATTTTTTAAGAAGCTAATTAGCTTACTGAAGACAATTTTTTAAAGAAATATATCCTCAATAAAGTTGTTTCTTAAAGTCTTTTCAATTGATAATACATTTTTATTTATGTGTTCATTTATTTATTATTTTATTATTAGTTTCAAGTATACCGTACATTGATTAGACACTAATATAGTTTATGAAATGATACCCCTGATCACTCTTTCTCTCCTCTGGCTCTATACCTAGCCATTACATTAATGCTGACTGCTGGCCCTTTTCCTTGATCTCCATTCCTGTGACCATCTATCAACTACTAATTTGTACTTCTTTAATTTTTGAATATTGTTGAGCCATTGAGATGTATATAACAGCTTTCTCTTGTTTAATTTGTCTATTGCTTCTTCTTGATTTATTCTGATGATTGTATCGTACATCAGTATAGTACATCTTACCAAAAGTAGAATTGGAACACTATTTCACTCCAATTTTGCCAAATGAATCAGCAAAATAAAAGTACATAATAGATTCACAAATATTGAATAATCTGTAATAAAGTGAGAATTTTAATATAAATAGTAAATTTAAAGGAAGGATAAAAATACCTTATAAGTATGTACTTGTTGATATTTATGATCCAATAATCATTATCCTTGAAGACTTAAGAGCTGTGATGTTCAACAGGGAGCCACTAGCCAAATGTGGTTATTTATATTTAAATTAATTTAAAGTAAATAAGATTTAAAATTCAGTTTCTTGATTGCACTAGCCATATTTCAAGTGCTCAATGTGGCTAATGGCTTCCATATTGGACAGTGTAAATATCAAATATATGAGACAAGCTGATTTAGAGGGAAAATGGTGCCCTCGTCCATTGACTTTCATTGTTTATGTTAGAAAATGAGAAATAACATTTAAGATTAAATTATTTCGAGTTCTCTTGGTGCTTAAAATACTCTATCCTCTTTCAAATGTAGTTTTCAGATTGTACATTGCAAAAAAATGACTCCTGAAATTATTACTTCAACAGTCTTGCAGAAACCACAATTATTTTCTAGCAGTAGTATGTAAAATAATATCAAACCAGTCACAGTAATTAAAACACCGTCACCAAATTTATATAGAATAATCCAGAGAGTCAGTTTTATATCTCTCTTGTAGTATCCTTTTTCGTATTTACATACATATACATGTTATTTTGGCATCGTCTTTGATAAGTTTAAAATGAAAGAGCCAAGAGGCTCTCTTCCTTGGAACACACACACACACACACACACACACACACACACGCACGCACGCACGCACACACACAACGACAACAACAACAAAACCCTTTTTGTCTTTTACCCGTTGTCACCAAAAATAAATAAATGATGCAAATGGTTCTTTTACTGGTTTTAAAAGTGGAGCCCGACATTACGTGAAGTTGGGACTCTTGAATTATTCATGTGCTCTGATTGAATGGGATCATTATCTCTGGCCTTACAAGCTAATAAATACTGTCTAATGCCTGGATACTATTTTGATGTAATAGTGTCAGGGAAAAGAAAAAACAACTTTTTGCAAGCTTGGGCTTAAATTAGAGAGGAACTCCCTCATGAATTCATTGCAAGAACTATGTATGCGTGTGTGCATGCACATACAAATGTGGCTGTGTGTGCCTATACAGAGATATGAAACATCTTAGACAATTCTTCTCTCAATGTTTCCAAAAACATTTTAACTTACACATGCAACTTAAGAGTTGCAGAATGGCTGTTGTCTGGTGCTTTTTTTCTCTCTTTTCTCTATTCCCTTCACCATATAGTTTAGAAGAGTATTTCAAAAAAATGCAGATTGAGGTTCAGTAAACGATTATGCTACCTAATTGTTTGCCAGTGAGCAGTTAAATAATCTTAAATTGTAGACCAGTTGGTTTTTTACTCAGAGATTTATTTTGATGGTGAATTTTCTTGAGTTTAGTATCACTATAAACAAGGAGAATAAAAATCCTGAATTAAGGTTATGCTATTTAAAGCAATCACAGAAAGAAGTGAATTTGTAGATGGTTTGGAAGCATGGAGATAAATATAATTGGCAGAAAAAGCCAAATTAGAAGTGGACTATGTTACAAAATATCTTTATAGTTATAGAAATGTAGCCGAATCTGTTAGACATCAAAGAAAAATATCATTGTTGACTATGATGACTTGTTTAACAAAATACACAGTGCCTTTTCTTAGTTTAGAATACCGCTTTTCCTTTTTCAAATGATGTAGAGTCTATAAAGGGTGTAAGAACATCCAACAAAGAGCCTGTTAGCAATTCAGTAGTTTACAAAATTTACACAAGACCGAAAGTCTTTCCTCTGAGACAGCTGGCTTGGTCTTACACAGAATATATAGGTTTTTCAGACTGTTTTCTCAACATCTAACACAAGCTAATAAATCATTCAATTAAATGAAGCTTTTTTTAACAGGAATTAAAGTGTGTGAACCATCTACTGGAATGGGGTGTGAATACTATTTCAATAATGCTGCACTAGCAGAGCTGTCTGCCTTTTTCTACCTGATACAGGAAGCAATGGAGGACAAGAGAGTTTTTTGTTTTTTTTTTTAAAGTAAACATCATTTATTAGCCAGTACAGCTAATCTTTACCTGTGATTTTATTGTATTTTTTCTATGAAGTGGCTATGGAATTGCATTCTTAGATCGAAGAAAACAAATTTGAATTTGAAGCACATAGAAAAATATCAGAGGTGGGTAAACTATAGTTTTCTATTTGTGACTATTATTATTTCCACCTTTGTCTTTTAGAAATAGGAAGTGCTCCTCCAAAGGGGGAGAATAAGGCATTTCATGCTCTTGCTTCCTGGAAGACACAAACTACCAATTTTTTCCAGTGCTTTCCACCTGTCAGCATGCTAGGTGCAGACCTGACAGTCCACCCATGCTCTAATTCCACAAGGCTGACATGGTTGGCAGGACATTCACAATGTGCTTGTCTCCAAAAAAAAGGCCTTTGGCACTTGGTTTCCCCTGTTCGCTTGTACTGTGACAGGCTGAACACAAGACAGATATGTGGATCAAAGGCAATGCCTGTGGATATACCCAGCAGGGTCCAAGGAGCATTCCTAGTGTTCTCAATAGTGTGCTAATAGTATTGCAGAAAAAGTGAGGAATGTACTATTGAGTGATAAAAACACATTTTATAAGGAAAATATACACAATATATATTTTTGAAGTTGGATTCAAAAGGGTCACACAGCTATAGAAAAGCATGCAATAAAGGAAGCAACAGCATGAGCTGGGAAACTTCCATATCCCTTCATACAGGTAATTTTGCTCAACAATGAAGTTATGATAGATGGAAATGAAAAAATTAGGTTCAGAGAAAGACAGGAAAGGATATAGTTCTGCCCTGATGTCATATTCATATATAATATTATATTATTCTTCGTTTTTCTCTTACAATATTAAAATTCAGTGGACTATTTATACTTAGAGTTCCAAATTTATGTAGAATTTTCTGTATGAGACTTTGGATCAGTCATTCTTTGAGAGTAAATCATGTTCAGTGAGCTTTGGCTCCTCCCCATCACACCTCTGAATACATCTCTCTGCCGGTCAGCCCTCTTCTGGGTTCTCAGAAAGTAATCATGTAAAGAGATATGTATACATATTTAAAATACATATTTATAATCCAGTATTAAATTTATAGATGTATATATAAACTTAGAGCCATACATACTCAGGCCCATACATACTCAGTGATGTATGGACCTGTCTCATGTAGCTGGGGATGAGAGAAGGGCAGGAGGAGGCTTACTCTCTCTTTGGTATTACACCCTCAGGTCTTTGGACTTTGTAATGTGCTCTAATTTCTGCCATTAATAGAACTCATGTTTCCAAGTTTATTACTTGATATTCCCTCAAGTGAACACTCCATTTCTCTCATCGGGACCTGGTCAGCACATCCTCATCTAGGTATGCCTGCCTTCAATTACTTAATACCATCATCTTGCACATAAAGACTCAAATTTAAAGAATGAGGGAGAAAACAGGGCTTTTAATAGCACTGTGATTTTTTTTCTTTTATTTTCCTTTTTCCCCTGCTATTAACCAATAGCCTAAGTTTCCTTGTTGATCATTAATTTGATCTCGAAGAGGAATTACTCAAGCTAATTTTGGTGTAAGCATATCATAGAAATAAAGCAACCAATAAAAATGATACCATAGATAAATATCAATATGGAAACATGTTCATAACATAAACAACTCAAATTACAAAACAGTGTGTACAGTTTAAACCTACTTTTTAGTTGAAACATATGTGCATCTACTTAACAGTTGTGGATTTGAGAAATCTTCCTGCAACTCTCTGTAACTCCCTTTAACTTCCACAAATGTCCTTTGTTCTGTTATCTGAGGCCTCATGTATGACTCACTCTCTTTGTTACTGAAATGAGATGGTCATTTTTAGACCTGCAGCAGATAAGTGAGAGGTTGTTGCTGTACCAACAACCATATTTGCATATATTTGATTCTAAATATTACCTTTATCAATACAAACATTTCAAAATAGAAAAAAATAAAAACATAGTGAATACATATGTATATAAGTATTTATGAGCAATGAGTTATGGTTGCTTTTTTTAAAAATCTTTTTGTTTATCTCTATTACTAATTCTCTGACAGTGAATAAGAATTGATTTTGTATTACTTTCAAAATTATTAATATTTTTTCAAAGTGTAGAAATGTATCTAACTTTTTCATTATACCTGTATGATACAAATCTATAGGCATATATCTTAAATTTCAGTATGTGATAGAAAATGCATTTGTCTGCATTAGTTTGAAGATTTAAATGAAAGAGTTGGTAAGTGCATTGAGCTTCATGGGAAAACCCAGATTCTAGGCTCATCCTTAATTATTTGTGTAACTTTGCAAAGTTACATAATATCTCAAGTTTCCTTATATGCAAATGAAAGGGTTGGACTAGCGTTTGGGGCTATCCCTTCAACTTTAAATATCTATGATCATTGAAATCACATATAATATTTAAATTCATTAAATGGGTAGACTTTAATATTTGGAGAAAAAAATGTTTCTCACAAGTAATAGGGTTACTAATGTGCATGGATTAAAAACTGTATAAACTAATTATCGTAAAACCCAAAATTAAAAATACTAATAGCAAATACCACTTGAGTATTTATTATGTTGCAGGCACTGTACAAAATTATTTACATAATTTAAATTCTAAATCCTCAAAGTAAGCTTATGAGTTACTTTAAAATTATTTTCACTGTTTTACAGTTAAATACATCCACCTATGAGATGTTAGTAAAAAAGTATCCGTTTTTTCAAGAAGGAAAAATAATAAACCATAATCAAAGTAAACAAGTAAGGAGTCATCTTTTTAATAGATTTGTTTTACATGAAACATTCATTAAAGTCAGAAATTTTGGGGGGTGGGCAGGCAGGACCGGGGGTGGGGCCAATAAAACATGTCAAAAATTTTAAAGTTTTGCATTTCTTCATATCCTCATACTGATTAGAGAATAATTAAAGTTATTTAATGTGTGAGAGCCCTCTAACTCTAAAACTTAATGATTATTTAGAATAACAAATGTAGCATAATGAAGAATATATGTGATATGTTCAGGACTGAGAGGAAGCCAGTGGGAATGCATATTTACTTTAGCTACCTCAAATCTTTATTGCGTACTTTACCAACAATCATTGCTTGGTATCTTGCGCTGCAATTCCTAGCGTGACCATTAGATGTCAGGCATAAAGTCTTGGTCTGGAAATTAAGGTAATCCTTTCCTCTATGGCCAGTTTTCAAAAGGGAATAATTCTCTGCTATTCTCATTCTGCCTTTTGACATGACACTAAAAGATAGAATGTCATGTGTATCCTATGAAATACCAAATCTTTAAGTTGGCAAATCTCTTAACAGTGAAGAATAGATCTGTATACCCTCCCACACAATAGAGTATTGTTTAAAAATGATGAGGAAATACTTGTCATTGGTTTTTGAAGGGCTTTTTCATGGATTTTGAATTGAATATTGAGGGATTCCCTTCTGTTCTTAATTTGCATAATGTGATGGTCTCATTGGGCTAACCTATAATAAGCACACAGAGGTACTCTAAGAGCCTGTTAATGAAGACTCTTACATTGACCATATATGTATGTATATGGGAGTGGTAGATGGGAGTGTAGTCACATCTTTCTTTACCACGTGACTATTAAGAATTTAAGAACAATTAGCCACCTTCAACTTCTCCAAAGAAAGACATAATTCAATATTCTAATAAACAAACCTCTAAAATGAGAGGTCATCTTTAACTTAGAATTCATGTCAAAATTAAAGTTCAGGTCATATAGTTTATCTCAGATCAAGAGTCAGAGATGAAGAAAAATTCACCAGATTAGGATATGCTCTCAGAGTAGAGCCAACAGTAAGTTTTTAGACAGGGTTTGTAATCAGGAGGAGTGTGTGGTAGAAAATTTATGGAGATCTAGGTAGGCAGGATGTGAGCATTACAAATGTCAGATACCTGTGGTATCTGAAAACCTGGTCAGGGAGAAATAAGACCAACAAGGCAGTGAAATCCAGGTCAAGAACAAGAAAGGGATATGTACAAAATCATCATGGCCACTGTCTGGTTTCTGGAACCGAGTACATGGCCACAGCAAGGTATCAGCTAGAAAGCCAGAGGAAAAGGTACGAATGGCTATAAAATCATCTAATTAACCTAAACCATGCAGATACCATCTGGCAAAGAATTAGATTGATTCCACAGCTGGGACAGGTGAAAGTCTGTAGTGAGTGGTCTACAAGTGTGAATATGGAAAGAAATGGAGTTAGGGAATCGGTGTTCTTAAAATTTACCCAAAACTCTCTTACTTGCTAGGCATAGTGGTGAGTTCAAAAACGGCAGAAAGCCTGACTCTTGAATTTAAGTAAAGGCAGTGGGTAGATAAAATGCGTAAAAATATTTTGCCTTAGTCTAAAACTAACATAAGTTCTTTTCAGCTAAATTTCTTGTGCTTCTAATTTCTGAAGAATATCATAATGATATAGTTGGAAAGAAATCTACTAAAGGTTAGACTTTTGTGTATGTTGATGTTACCATAGCTTTAAAATTTTCAGGTTTCCTCACCAGAGGTCTTATACTCACCAAGCATTATGAAGAGGAAGAAACAATCTTCCATAAAGTATCGATTGGCTTTAGTATGAAAACTTGGATCCATGTAATTTTTTTTCCATTTTTTCCTATTAAGAGGAAAACATATACATTAAAATGACACAGAAATGGATTTAGATGTTAAATTTATCACTTGTTAGATATGCGATTACTGAGAATTTATATTTTACATACCCAGTTTTCTCAACTGTAAAATTAGAATAATTCTATCTAAAATTCAGGATTTCTGTGAAGTTTAGAAGATAATCAGGCACATAGGTAGTACTCAATAAATGATTATTATTATTATTCCAGTGGGTCAGTGCTATTATACCACTGAGTTTTTACACATCTAACCATTAGTATCCATATAGTAGTGCTAAAGGAGGGATTGTATTACAGAATTTTAAGCCAAAGTAACTTCTAATAAACTTTGCTTTCCCTTTCAATAGGATGAGTTTATTGGAGTATTTTTAAAACTAGCTAGCACTCCACCTTCTCATAGGACAGTATCGACTTCCATGAATTTAATTTAATGTTCAAATGAAAACTCAGGTGAACTCCCTAAAATCAACTTCTTAAAATAAACCATTCAAAAATCCACTGAGGGATCTACTGGTAGATCAGGCAGACTTCCGAGCACAGTGCCAGTCATAAGTCCAGGACCACTCCTGACATCACTGAAATTGGCTGAAATTGAGAAAATAATCTGATGCCTGTGGGAGGCCTCTTTGCCTTAAGACTGCTCATATTGAACTAAACAACCCCACCAGTTGCTGAGCAATTATGCATGTAGAGTAGATGGAAGCCCCTCAAAACTCTGCAACATACTAAAAGTCATACTGGAATATGAGTCAGACTAAAATCCGGTTATTCCATGTGCTGATAACCACAATGACATGGAATTGATCCCACATTTCCTTTTTGAGCCTTCATCAATATACAGAGGGAAAGCCAGAATGTCTCACTCTTCTTTGTTCTTTTTCCTATATTATAAGGAAAAGATAGTTCTGGAAGAGACTAGGTTCTTCAAGGTCAATAGATTACTGTAAAAGTCAATTAATTTATTTATAATTTGTAAAAGTCAATTAATTAATTTATGACTTGTTTGATAATTTATTTAGCATAATTTTAAAGAAATTTCTAGACCTTACCCAGTAAAACTTGAAATAACTCAAAGTTAATTAAACTCTAAGAATAGTGTTACTTTATACCATCATACCACTACCTCCAACACAACACAAAATACACACACACACACATGCACAGAGACACACATGTGTGTATCTTTTAGTTCCCCTGAGGCACATCACATACCTTTCAACAACCCTCAGATTATTTTTCAATATTTGGCTAAGTGGCATGGCTAACATTCACCTGGAAAAAGCTTAGGGTTTCATGGTTGACATAAAATATCTAAATTTTAGAACTTATCACTCATATTGAAAATGAAGTCTGAAAAGACATTTTGTGGTAATATTCCACAAGTCACTGACTTTGCATTTATTTTATTTGCCCCTAAGTGATGATTTCAATCCCTATAGCTATTATTTCCAATTGTCTCATCCTCTTCAGGTTGCCAGCCACTGTCCCAGATCCTTCATGCTTCTAAAGAAACTAAACTTCTCTCATTACCAAAATCACTCAAAGTAATTCCTTCAATTTCCCAGTTCTTAGCCTTAGAAAATCTCTATAACTACATTCTTTGTGAAAGTGAAGTGACCCTTCCCACTTCCAAGTCTAACCCTACCACCACACCCTAGGATGGTTCTATTTTATTCTGTCTGGCTCTTTGCCATAAGCTTTCCCTCACAGACTAGATAATGGACAGGGTTACCAACACAAGACCTCGTGTGACTAAGGATGGAAATTGAACAACTTTAATTTCTGACTTAACCTCTTCTCTACCCCCAAATATTTTCTTCTCCCATATTTTTTTTTCTCAGAATATGGCATCATCACTTCCACCAATTTCTCAAGAGAGAAGCCCAAAGTCCCCAAAATATCTCTGAGGTATGTGGTACTTACTTTATATCAGATACTTTTCAAAGCATTTTACATGTATTTGCCTACTTAATCCTTTCAACAATCCTGTTGTATATGTATTATTAATATACCAATTTTATAGAGGAACATAAATGAAGCACAGAAATATTATATAACTTTTCAAGATTAGAAGGTCAGTAACTAACTATACACTCCTATTTGTTGTACCTCCATATGTCTGTCTTTTCATTACTTAGAGCAGCACTTCATATTTAAGCCTTCTAACTGATTGCTCCACCTCTAATTTTTCATTTTTTCTTTCTTCTGATCCATTTCTAAAAAGCAGGGCTCTGATTAATTTTCTATGCCTCTCTGTAATATCCAAGAACTTCCCTTTTACTTTTAATTAAACATCACTCCTCAGCCTAATAGTTAATGTTCTTAGCATTATTCCCTCTGTTTGTCTTTTTAAAATTATCTCCCAAACTCGAATATTTGCTTTTCCCATGAGTTTTTAATCAGGTGCTCTGCTTTCTCTTTATCACTGGTCCTATACCAACTGCGTAGTATATACTACACTCTCAAACTGTAGGCTACACTGTACTTCTTCTAAATCAAAGCCTAGTAGTGGATGGAGATTTCACATTTGCATTCAAACACAATTCCAGACAGCTGCTATGGAGATGACTAATTTTCCTTTCCTTTGCCTGTAGCATCTCAAATTCAAATACTGCTGACCAAAGCTGAGTCCAGGATGAATAAATGTGTTTCCCCACACCTTACCAGCTCCCAGTTTCCAGGGGGGACAGGTCTAAAAGGCATTCTAATTTCCTCTATCTTTCTCCGATTCAACATTTGTAATACCCCATTATCTCTTCTTTATTCTTCCCAACCCATACTCCCTTTCCACTTTCTCTGATGTGAATCTCTTTGGACCACTAATGTGTTACTCAGATTGAGAACAAACTTTCCCCTTAACTTGTACTGTGCGGTAGGGAGTTCGGCTTGACTTGGCTTTCTCTTAAATTCTACTAGTTCTCTCTACTGACACTGTCTTCCCTTTGCTTTCAGTGTACCACCCAGGTTAGTAATATAGGTCAACAATATGCTAGGGATGAATGATGACAACTCAGCATGCAACCTCAGACATAAATGTCTTTACCTGTATCATCTAGGTAAATCTGCTGATTCGAAGGTCATTACTATTCAGTGTACTTCAGATATGAAAATTGCGGTCTGAGGAGTTAAGTGGCATGATCGGGGTCATATAGATTTTATACTGGGACCAAATTCAGGTCCATCTGTCTTTTAACTCCTGTACAATAATTTGCAGAATGCTTTATTTTATGTAGTTATTTGTGTGCTATAATTATGTCATCTCTTTCTTTATTTTGGGGCCCCATGAAATCAGATACCCTAACTTTCTCCATTTTGTATCCATCTATAGCAGCTAAAAGAATGTCTGGAACATAATAGGACCTCAACAAATATTTATTACACTGAATAATTTACAATAAATTATTTGAGACATAAGGAACAGGTCAGAATTTACACGCATGTGTAAAGCGAGTTTTCAGACTTTATTCTCTCTAGGTACTTCAACAAAACAATGTGCATTCTCTCTCTCTCTCTCTCTCTCTCTCTCTCTCTCTCTCTCTCTCTCGCATTTGTCTTTCAAAGACACTGGATTTGGAAGTTAGATTATTTGACAGTTGAAATGAAATACAACAAGATAGGACTAGATCTTCCTCAATTTTATATCACTGATACCATTTGGCTAATTCAACTGGAACTCTGTTTTTCTTTATTTCTATAAATCTTTCAAGTAGAGGCAACAAAGGATGGGAATAAAATAGAAAATAGATAGTCCAAATTCTTTTAGCCTAATTTAGAATTTGCAAAAATCCTGGGGGAAAGAAAAACTAGGTCTATGGTTTCCCCTTTTTTCATCCCAGTAGAAGGAAAAAGTAAGGTAAGGAAGACTAGCTTAACTGAGCAAACGAACAACTCAAGCCACAGTGAACAAAAATGTTTCTCCGGCTACTTAAGGAACACACTAAATTCAAGTACTTTGGGAGCATTTTTCCAAGTGCAAGCAGCTAGTTAAAATTTAAGAAGAGCTTTGGGTTATTGTGGCTAAAATTGTTTTTCCAATTACAAACAATTTTCACCTGCTCATTAACGTAGGGCTTCTATACAACTCTTGGATTTAATTCAGTTCAATTAAATAAGTATTTATTGAGTGTCTATATTGTGCCAGACTAGGACGCTGTGTTCAGTGCTTAGTTCAATTGCCTATGTGTCCTGGACAAAAATAAAACAATTTCTTCCAAAGATCTTGTAATTTAGATATTCACACTAATCTTGACTAGATTTCACTTCAGTAAACCTAAATTGATGACATTTTATTTTGGAGCTTTGAGGGCATGAGGTTAAGAAACTTGTGCAAACCAGTGACAGAAACAAATAAACTGTTGAAATTTCAAATGAGGAGAATGGTGTCTCCTTTCTCATTTGCCTTCTGGACCTCTGTGGATAACTTAGCTTGTTAGCACATTGTTTCATTTTACACAAAGACACATTGCACCCCAGTGCACCAGTAAAATAGACTCAAGAATCAATAAAAAATAATGTGAGTGTTAATGTGGCATCATGCCAAAATCTACTTACTTCATAATGTATTAAATATTGAGTTTATACTTACCAAAATCCCTACGAAATGTTACCTTTTAATACAAGAGGATTTAATAGGTAGAGCTATCAGAGAAACCTAAAGAAAAAGAATTACAAGTTTTCAGTTGCATGTGTATTTCATTGACTTAAAGGAATACTATATTAGATAGCTTTTCACTGTGTATTCACATAAGCTGGGTCCATAAGATAAAAATAGAAATAACATTTTATTTTCTGTAAAAATAACTAATATCTGGCAATTTACTCTTTCAAAGCTCAGAACAGTGAAACTCTGCACAAATAGAATAACTTTGTAAAATCAGTATTGTCATGTCCCTTCTAAACCATCGTGCATAATTGCTATGGAAATGTGAAAATGCCTTTTTTCCCCTCAACTAGCACATGATAACCCATTCAGTCTTTTGCAAGTTTGCTGCAAATGATGCCAGTCAAAGCATCCAATGAGACCCTCAGACATTAGTGTATTAGCTATTATCTGTTACACTTCTAGACCAAAATAACAAATAATATGCCTGGAGCTGCTACTGCTTGTGACTGCTAGTTTCCCTGCATGGCATATGCCTAGAGAGTCTCAGATGAGAGGTGATTGCACAAAACTGTGATTGTGAGATGACTTAGCAGAACCCGTGATGATGTCCTAATGGCCTCCTGCTGGGGGAAACAGGAGTAATTGTTTGCCAGGGGAGGGAACACATCTGTAAGAAGGCATCTTCTGCAAACCAAGCAGCCATGTGGAAAGGGAAAGCGAGAAACATAGTGCCAGGAGACAATGGTGGAGAAAATGCACAGGTTGAACAGAATAGAGCAGTAGCTATGGGGATAAGGATGGGTTTAGGGAAGAGATGCTTGAGTAAGATTGAAGTTGTGTGCTCTGGAAAACAATACAAACAATTATTTAAAAATGAAATGCCTATCTGCTAAAGTTACCAGTTTCTTCTGGCAACCTTTAATAATAATGAAGATGCAAGACAGTGAAATGCTAGGAAAGGAATTGGAATACCAAACAGAGAGAAAGCATTCATAATTGTAAATTCTCTAGGAGTGTTTTCAAAGCTTAGGCATTCTTTCAACAGGAGTCCTTTCAATGTTATGTTTTAAATCTAATAGCTTCTTTTGTTCATTGCTTACCCTAGTGATCTAAAATGAACCACTGTTTTTAAAACTATACTTTTAAAATCAAGGCAAAGCTATTGAATTTACTTGCATTAGAAACATCGATGTCATATTGTACAGTTGAAGGATACTCATAGCCTTGTTCGCTGCTGCACTGAGCATCCTTCATTTGATCAGAAATAAGCAAGGGCAAGGAAGCTAATTAATGCTGCAAAATGCTAATTCCCTCTACCTTTTATCCTGGGTCTAAATTGTGATTTTTATCTAATTTCTGAGTAACTAAAATGTTCATGCCAGTGGAATCTGTCATTATTAAAAAATAAATCAATGCATAAAAGCATATTGGCCTATCGGAAAGACTGTAAAAAAAATGTAATGCCTTCAACAAACAGCTGTGCTCCTGACACAGCATTTTTTTTTTTTTTTTTTTGGTGTTTGTTGCTTTCCTGACAGCCTACCAGATTGCATCTATTTTAGTGCTTATAGTGCATCAGAAGATGCTTCTAACAACACAGATTTTAAAATGTGAAATTTTACAACAAAGTTTCTATCATTAAATAAAATAAATTTTAGGCAAATGAACATTACCTCCCCACCTCACCTTTCAAGGCTAATACAATCTACTGTTAAGTATCAGATTCAATATAATGATGCGAATTTTAGTTTAAAGGCTTAGGGATGTGTTAAGGAATTTTTATATCAACATGAGGCCCATGATTCTTGGGAAATGCTATGTATGTGAAAGACTATGTGAAAAAAAAAATGCTTCTTGTATCTGTTACTTGGAAAGCTTTTAACCATCAATAACATTTTAAGTCAGAGATATCAATAATTATCATGATGGTGCTCATGTGCAGGTGAATTCCACAAGGGGAGGAAAATGAAGGAAGAAGTGGAGGAGGAAATAGACTCATGTTTGTGTCATTTAAGAACACATACTAAGAAATGAGAGTTTTGCCAAGATATGGGGCCTCTAGTGCTATACCAAGTAAGTACCCTATAAATTGCAATACCACATATAAGCTTATGTAATATAAACCTCATTAAAATGCAAGGTGAGCTTTTATTGCCTTATAATTTCTCACACTTAAGAATCTCTGGTTTCAATAGTTTGCCTTTAACTAAAATTTCTTATATCTTTGCTGATATCTGCTGAAATACTTTTACATTTCTTCATTATACCATTAGCCTGTTAGTGTCTGTCATTGATACTATTAGAATTAATCTAATATCCATACCCCAAGTTTGAAAATAACTTCTACTGCTATTTTTTCTATGTTAAAACCATCAGAAAGAATAATTATTTTGTAATCCTGAATGGTCATGTTGTTTTAACCCATTTCCTGTTTGCCCTGATAATACTCACCGGCAGTGCTTGTAGGTGAAGGATTTATCCTGACGTAATTCATGGATTGCAGTACTAACCTTACTCCCAAAGTCTGCCACGAAATATCTCGCTTTTATTATTATTTTCACATCTCTCTAGTATATTGATAGCATTTATAGCTTTCTGTTTTTAGTCGTGATATTTCTATTTATGAAATATAGTAATTCTTGATCATTGAAAATGTCAAATTCTGTAAAACATAGC
Organism: Pteropus vampyrus; assembly: GCF_000151845.1. Lineage (NCBI taxonomy): Eukaryota > Metazoa > Chordata > Mammalia > Chiroptera > Pteropodidae > Pteropus > Pteropus vampyrus. The sequence goes on along the minus strand of NW_011888878.1, from coordinate 1,194,319 downwards.
ATTCCTATGTATTACGTTAACATCGTTCTTGAACAGTTGTTAGCTGAAGATTGATTTGATGAGTCCTATTTATGTATACATTTATGTCACATTAGGATTAGAGACAAGTTCTGTTTAGAAATAGCTCCAAGAAAAATTTTTATATTTTATTTTCACATTAAAAACCAGTCAGATTTGCGTGTTTATGTAAAATTAAATTAACGCCAGCAGCGAGCTGCACTTTTTTTCCTAAATGGGAAATATGTTAAATGCAGTTGTAGTCCGGACATTCAAAGGCAAAAGAGATATATGTTTTCCATATCAGTCATTACAAGAGAACTATTACCTTTCTAAATGAACATGTCTATGTTCACTGGTAGTATGTATATTATACTATAGATAACTAAATTTTATATGCTTTATTAGGAATAAGAGTCTCAAGACAGATTGTAATATATGTTTGCATTTGTAACAACTTCACCAACAAAAGCAATACTCTTCTTTTTTTATATCACCATTTATCAACTCTTACTTTATTATGAGGTGCTATAAAATAAAAAGATTCTACAAAAAGTGAAATATACAAAAGTGATATTCTACAAAAGTATGATCTGAATCTGATAGGTTTTTCTAACAGTCCTGTTAAATTATGGCATTACTTCTATATGGTTAGTTTTGAAATAGGTATTCAGATGGAATAAATGACGTTTAATCACTATAGATGGCTAAGTTTAAGCACAGGTTAGTGTCTGAACTCAAAGTGTGAACCTAATTTTTTCATAGGCAGCATTCGCACAGCCTTAAAGAGTGTCAAATGATTTCTGCCTACACGCTTGAGACATCGATGTAAGTAAGGATTTATTTAAGGACTTGAAGAATTCATGAGAATAGAAATAAAATATAAAATTTATTTTTGATAGAAGCACATACAAATATATACTTAAAAAAAATAGCTTCCAACACCCTTTGAAGCATCATAAATACAAAAGCATATAACCCACTTTTTCATAAGTTCAAAGCATTCCACTGCACTCTCAGATCTAGCAGCAAATGCTTCCTTATATTCCTTATATTGTATATTCATCTCTGCTTTTGATTGCTTTCAATCTATATCAAGATCTGATCTTGGTATTGTACTAATGGCATGGATAGATCACTTGTGACAGATCCACTGGGTCTAGCTTATATTAACTGAGAACTTTACTGACAGATTAATCTTAGTGAAATATTGTTTTCGTCATGTTTTTCCACAAACTAATATCTTCAGTGACTCTACATGGCACATAGCATGGAGTCTAGACTGCTCAGACTCACAGTCAGCCTGATCCCAAACTAATTTCATAACTTTGTCCTTTGAAATAATTTTCTTCACTGTGAAATTATATTACCAGATTGCAGAAAATCTGGAAAATAAACATTTTTCTGATGAATTCTCATAGAATTGATATCGCTTCTCTGGACAGCACATGAATGGCCCTGTATTGGACCTTGATATTTAAGTGTTCTCAGTTGTTATGCTTTTGTCTCTTTGCCTATTTTTTGTCACTATAGATGGCTAAGTGCTTAGTACATCCTCATGAACAAATATTCATATCTTTATCTCCCATTACTCATGTAATTATTTTGCAACTTAGTTATATTTAGTAGATTCCAATTGTTTCATTTTTTATATTTTTGTCAAATATGCTGAAAGACTACAAATACTGAAACTGTGAGATCAGCTCCTGAAAAATAAATAAGTTCTGTGAGAGAACCAACTACCTCCTTCCTAAATTAAAAAGTTGACCTATTCTTATATTCCAGGACCTGATATATCAGATGAAGTCAAGAACTTTGAATAATTGTAAGAATTTAAATGTTTTTGAAGATCGATTTTTGTATATCTTCAGTTTATGAGCCATAGTGTGATCTAATTATTGTTAGGGGCTCTAGGAAATGGTTGAAAAAATAGTATTTTAATCCTAACCAAACACCATTTGGATCAATAGCAGAAAAATAAAGTACAAATGAGTTGCTTAAAATGAAATATAAATAAAGTCATCATATACAGCTCAAAACACACACACACACACACACATATGCTTTTCAATTTCATTATCTAATTTGTTCTCTCTCCAAATTTTGTTAGCAGAACAAAAATTGTCAGCCCATCAAAATGAGCAAAATGAGGCTAGGAGTCATTAATCTCTTGCCAAGGATCACAAAGTTTGTAAATAGTAGAACTGAGGGAATAAAACTAAGCATACATTAACAAATAAATATATTAAATTAATGAGATTTTTAAAGAGTGTCAGATACAGGAAGGAATCTGAAGAGCGTGACTCAGTGGATAAAGCACGCACTCTTTCTTAATGCATTAATCAATTCAACAAATATTAATGAACTGCCTGTCATGTGCCAGTCACTGGGTGACACGTGGGATATATTAGTGAACACAGCATAGTTCTTGCTTTAAAGTTACTTTCAAGTTACTTTCAGTCTAGTTAAATAGATGGATAAGGAGGCCATTACAATTGAATGCAATACTGTTCTGAAGCTGAAACACATTCCTACAGGGCCCCCTGACCTTGTGTTAGGAATCAAGAAGCCTTCATGTTATTTAACTCATATCTATTGAGTTCTACTATAGCCTTGACACTCTGTTGACAGTAAGTATGCAATGGTGATAAGTAATAATAATTACTTTGTTACCTCCTGTGAAAAGCTAGCAATATAAATTTTGAGGTAAATTTTTCATCCCTGGAGGCAGTTGAGTGCAAAGATTGGTTGTATCCTTCACTCAGCAGATTATAAAGTTGTAGATGTTTAGCATTCTCCATCAGGCAGTTTTTCTAGTCTTAATGTCATCCTTCACTTGTGGAGCCCAATACTTGGGAGTAAAATGAGAAAAAAGGGGTTATTACAGTTCCTATATAGCCTCACCTCCACTTGTTTACTTCAGGAACCACCATTTATAATACTCTTCACCAACAGTTTGGCATACTTTGTAAGCTTCTACCTGTTCACTATGATTTTGATTATTTTGTAAAGAATATGGATCAATACAATATTTTGGATGACTAATCCAAATAAGAAGGATTCAAGTCTTGGCTTTAAGAGTTTTAAAATGTAGCAAAATGGAAATGCAGACATCCTGTCATTGAACTTTGTAGGTAGCCCTGAAAATGAAACATGCAGTCTGTCTCTCTGTGGAAGCCTAGTCTCCTGCATTTATCCTGAGAGCCAGAGCCACATGTCTTTGCAGTCAGAAATCTTGCCTAGAACTTCTAGTAGATGCCAAAGCATTGACTGTACAGATGCAAGAATCAAGTGTTTGTTTATGCTTGCAAAAGAAATTTTCTGCTGCAGTCCAAGCACAGGTACTTGGCTCTTACCAGTTTCTCAGCAAAGACCAGGACCTGCAGAGGCACCAGAGATGCTCCAATCTTAGTCCATATGGACAGATGCCTTATCACATGTGTACAGTTCCTTTCCAGTCTCTGTAACTCCAATTTCATCATCTGGTAAGCTCTAGCTAAGAAGATCTCCTTGCCTCATGTAGCCATGGGAAACTCAGGTTCTGAGCTGGCACTACCTCAGAAGAATCTACATTCTGATAATTTGCTCCACCCACTCCCTTTTTTGGCTTCTGTGGGATTCCAGGTGAAGCATTCCACTTGTATAATTAAGGCTTCCTCCATATGGAGACCCCTATGGTTACATTCTTTGTATGTGAATATATTACACTCATATTTCAAACTTAGAGAGATAAGTGAGCTATTACCATTTATTAATTATGGCAGCTAGAGTGACCAAAATCTCAGAGTAATTGCAGGCCAGAGAGAGGCTTTGCAAATAGGTTTAACTGTTAATTTTAAAAGCTTGGCTACTGATACCCATAATGACTTGAATGAATCTCAAAGATGTTTGGTAGTGTGAAGAAAGTCCTTCTGAAAAGGTTCTCTACTGTATGATTTTGTTAGGAGATGGAATGGAGGAGGAGTGACTAAATTCATAGGAAAGCATTTCGGAGATGATGAAACTAATCTGCATCTTAACCATGGTAATGGTTACTTGAATCTACACATGTGTTAAAATTTCTTAGGAATGCACAACAAAACAACAAACCAATATAAAAACTGCTGAAATTTCAAGGTTTATAGTTTGGTAATAATGTTACAGCAAAACCAATTTCTTTATTTTGGTAATTTTACTATTGTTTTCTAAGATGATATCATTGAGGGAAATGCAATAAAGAGTACACAAAAATTCTCTGTATTTTTGAAGCTCCTAAGAAAGCCTAATTTTTTTCAAAATAAAAAGTTATAAGAAATAGTAAGTACATTAGCAATAGCCTCATTTTCAGTGATTAAATATTTACAGACTTATTTTTTAAAAGGAGGTATGATCAATACAACTTAATAAATAGAGGTGATTCCCAAAGACATAGTTAATTTGTGGAATTGGAAAGGATTGTCTTCTGTCTTTGCCTGTACTATTTCAGATTTGGTCACTGAGATAGAGCCATAACTAAATACTGTATAAATAATATGCACTATTATCAGTTCTGCCTGTGTTGAGCTTTTCTATTACCTATCTGAATGCCTATGCCTGACTGTCAGATTTAAAGATCCAATTGCTTTCTAGACACCCATCCCTTTAACTCAACAAGGTAAAAACTTTACCAGTCACTTCCGCACACCATCTCTCACCCCTGCTTCCTACCACCACAATTATATTTTTCTATTGCGTTTTTCTACTTCAGTTAGTAGAGAACAGATATAAGACAAAATCCTGTGAGTCATCTTCAACAACTCTTTTATTCCCATCATCCAATTTGAATTAAATCTTTCCAATTATATCTTGTAGATACATGCTAAATTCTCTGTATTCATCCCCGTTGCCACTGCCAAAGCATTTTTTCAACTGTCCTGTTTTAATAGACGGACCTTGACTATGATCCTTAAGTTCACTTATACAGCACTCAAGTATATCAGGGATATGCAGATCTCATTCCAATATTCAGAACCTTATTGCCTACTGAAGTCCACCCTATCTTGTAATAAGACAGACTCTCAAAAATTTGTTCCTTATCTTTCTAGCCTAATATTTCATCACTTCCTTTTGAAATGTACATTTCAAAAACACTCAAGTATTTACAGTACCCTACAGGAAAGTCATAGTTTCCTTTAATAAACTGCTTTATCTGCCAAAAATTCTCTTTTTACCTTCTTCTTCTGTGAAACTCCTATTAATTTCCCCAAATCCTGCCATACTCCCAACTTTCTCTGAAATTCTATCATAATAATTAAGTATCCCTTTATATATTTTTATTACTTAACATATATATATGTATATGTGTATATATATTTACTTCTTCTGCTCTTTGTGAATTCTGAATCTAAACCATGACTTGTTCAGTTTTGAATTCTTGGTGCCTAGTATAGTATATAGTAGGTCTTGGTAAATGAACTGTTAAATAAATAAATGAATGATTAATGAACAAATTAATGTTTATTTGTCTCTTTAAAGCTACATATTTAACTATAATGTAAATAAAAGATATATAGTAAATATCAAATGTACTTTACCTTAAAGTACTTATTTATCTATTACTTGAATAAATAAACATAAATACATAAATAAACAGATTACTTTATAGTTGTTAAAGTGGAGCTGTTGAACTGTACAGTTTTCTCTAGAGGAAAGAAATATTTTTGAGGCTTCCAGTCAAGATGGTAAAATATGTAAATACTGTGTTTACGTCTTCTCACAATCACCACAAAATTAAAACTAAACTATAAAGCAGCCATAATTGGGAATAGCCTGAAGTATAGGTGAATAGAAATCCTACAACTGGGGACACACAAAAGAGGCCAATTCGAGACTGATAGGAGGGGTAGAGGTTCAAAACAGGCTGGTCCCACCCCAGCATGTGGCAGTTGAGAATCTGGAGAAATATCTTGGCTGTAGAGGTACCCCCGGAAGACTGAGGGGTGCCGGCCTCACACGGGGCTCCAGTGCTAGGAATTCCAGTGCCAGGAAGAGAAGTCCCCACAACTTCGGGTTGTGAAAAACAGTGGAGACTGGGGCCGAATGAGACAGAGGGCTGAGGGAGTTGCAGACTTTCCTCTTAAAAGTCCCGTGCATGAACTCACTCAGTGATAGATTTACTCTCTCTGAGGTCCAGCACTGGGGTAGCAGCATGAAAGGTGCCAGGTACATATGAGGAACTCAGTTATCCGGCTTCAGTGCAAGGGCTGGAGGGGGAGCTTTATCCCAGACAGAAGTGCTGGAGAAAGGCATTGTTCACTGTTGAATCTCCCTGCCCAGCTTGCAGACCCAGGCAACCACCGTATCTGAGTCTCCATCAACTTGGCTAACATGGTTTGCCCCACTTGAGTCTCTGAGTAACTGAGTCTCCATCAACTTGGCTAACATGGTTTGCCCCACAGGTGAAATTCCCTGAGACCTTGCCCTTCTCAATGTGTGGACACACCCAAGTCGATTCCAGTGAATTTTCTGTACAAACAGCCTGTCTTGGCTCATGCTGTGGACTTTCCTAAAATTTCTAAGATTTACAAACTCCAAACAAGCAGCATCTGGCCTCTGAATGTTCTACACCTTTTTCTGAGGAGCCCCAAACCCCACACTAGTGACTGCCAGCATCAGTTTTCAGCTTGGCTTCTTGAGGCACTTCTAAGCTCAGTGTGGGTGGCAGCCATCTGGGGATTTCTTGGTGGCTCATTCCTGGGTAAGGCACAGGCTGCAGCTGAGCTTGGCCTATAGCAGGACCTCTCCCAGGAAACCCTGGCCTGTACGGCCAGTGGCTAGCTTTGGTCTGAGCCAGAGCACTACCTGGAGTCACATCTGAGGATAACACACCCAAAGGACAGACAGGACAGGCACCAAAGCCCTGCTAAAGAAAGTCCTGCTCTGTAGGGTCAGCTCCTGCACAACAACTCCTCCGCTGAAGTCACCAGCCAGTTCTAACAGTCAGCCCGAGAGTAATCCCTCTCATTGACAAGCAAATAGCAATCAAGGCTCAACTACAGCCGGAAGACATACACAAACCATATAAGGGACATACCTGGAGCACTCACCTCAGGGAAAATTGAGCTACTGGGAACTGAGCACACCTACTACATAAGGCCACTACATAAGGCTACTAAGACTGGGAGACATAGCAGCCCTACCTAGTACATAGAAACAAACATAAGTAAGCAAGCAAAATGGGAAGACAAACATGTCCCAAATGAAAGAACTAAACAAAGCTCCAGAAAAAGACATAAATAAAATGGAGATGAGCAATCTACCAGATGCAGAGTTAAAAATACTTGTTTTAAGTATATTCAATAAACTAAGAGGAAGAGTAGATTAACTCAGTGAGAACTTAAATAGAGAGATAGAAAACATAATAATGGAGATAGAAACATAAAAAAGAACCAGTTAGAATGAAGAATACAATAACTAAAATGAAGACTACCCTAGGAGGAATTAACAATATATTAGATGAAATGGAGAATCAAATCAGTGATTTAGAAGATAAGGTAGCAGAAAACACCCAGTTAGAACAACAATAAAAAAATAAAAAGAATCCAAAAAAAATTAAGCTAGTTTAAGGGACCTCTGGGACAACATCAAATTAACCAACATTGGCACCATAAGGATACCAAAAATAGAAGAGAGAGATCAAGGAATTGAAAATCCATGTGAAGAAATAATTACAAAAAATTTCCCAAACCTGGCAAAGGAAATAGACACACAAACCTAGAAAGCAAAAAGAGTCCTAAAAAAGATGAACTCAAAGAGACCCCCACCAAGACACATCATCGTTAAAAATGCCAAAGGTTAAAAACAAAGAGAATAATAAAAGCAGCAAGAGAAAAGGAATTAGTTGCCTCCAAGGGAGAGCACATAAGTCTGCCAGATAATTTCACAACAAAACTAGCAAGCCAGAAGTCATTGTCAGGAAATATTTAAAGCAATGAAAAGTAAAGACCTACGACCAAGATTATTATGCCCAGCAAAACTATCATTTAGAATCAAAGGACAGATAAAGAACTTCCCTGACAAGAAAAAACTAAAAGAGTTCATCTTCACCAAACCAGTATTACAGGAAATGTTAGAGACTTCTTTAAGAAGAAAAAAGATAAAAAGATAAAAAATATAAATAATAAAATAACAATAACTACATATCTAAAAACAAGTACTTTAAATGTAAATGGATTAACTATTTCAATCAAAAGATAAGGTGCAGAGACATTGGCTTCTTGGAGAAACATGGTGGAGTGAGAGATGTCCCTAGATCTCTCTCCTTGAAAAACAATAAGGTGAATATCTAAAACTCAACAAAAAACACCCAAAATTCACACCACCACCTCTGAGCGTGGAACCTGATCATAAGAGCTACCATAGGTCAGAACACCTGGTGTCCGTGGTAGACTGGGAGAAATAAAAAAGCTACCTCTCACAGCTGCCGGATCTTCCTGTAGGAGGAGGAGAAGAGAGAAGGTGAGGCAAGTTCACTGAACAGCCCTGTCTGGGAGTGCTGTGAGCTCCACGCAGCCAGCTGCAGGGCATAGTCATCAAAGCAGAAAACAGAGAAGTGGGAATGGCAGAGAAACAATAGTTGATTTTTACTGGTCGAGGTTGCAAAACCTAGGCTGAGCCACAGCCCCCATCCCCCAACCTAGAGAGCCACTTTCCCCATATCTTCTGAGACCGAACACCATGGAGCCCCAGGGAATCTGAGCAAACGCTACTAAAACTGTTGCTAACACTGACAGGCACTGAGACTGAGGGTAGTGAGTGTGATTAAATATCAACAAAAAAATTAAAAGACATTGTTAAGGCTTTATATAAAACAGATATCCAAGAGGCTTAGATGTCACCTACTGGAAACCAAAAGAAAAGTGCCTTCTTTGCAGCAGGCTAAAGAGAGACCTTTATATAATAAATCTTCCTTCTGGGAAAAAAGCAGAATAAACTTACATTAATGCCCAGGTGGAGAAATAGTCCATTAAACACTATGAACAACCTAAGTGACAAGGTATCTCAGAAAGAGAGAAAAAGCTCCAGAAAATAATCTTACGGACAGAGAAATATACGACTTAAAAGACAGAGATTTAGGATGGTATTTCTGAAAAAACTCAGTGAGTACCAAAGGAGTCATATCAACAATTTCAGGAACTGAAAAAACAACTAGATGGGCAAAATAAGTTCTTTAGCAAGAAGAATGAAACCTTCAAAAAGAGCAGAATAGAACTTCTGGAGATTAAAAATACACTGCAAGCATTGAAAAATGAAATAGGAAGCTTGGGAAATAGAGTGGACCAAATGGAAGAAAGGATCAGTGATCTAGAAATCTAGAAAGGATCAGTGATCAGAAATCTAGAAAGAATAATGGGCATTACCGAAAGCGAGGAAAAGGAGCAGGGACTAGAAAGTGTTTTCAGACAAATAGTTGACAAGAATTTCTCAAATCTAAGGAATGAGCTAGAGGTTGGAATTCAAGAATTCAACAGAACACCCAATTATCTCAACGCAAAAAGGCCATCTCCAAGATACATTGTATTAAAATTATCAAAAAGCAACAACAAAAACAAAGTTCTAAGGGCAGCAAGGGAAAAGAAGACGATAACTTATAAAGGAATACCCATTAGATTATCCTCAAACTTCTTATCACAGACCTTACAAAACAGAAGTGGAATCACATATTCAAAATATTAAGTGAAAGGAACTACCAGCATAGAATAATGTATCCAACTAAACTCTCTTTTAGATATGAAAGAGAAATTAAGACCTTTCCAGACATAAAAAAATTGAGGGAATTCTCCACTAGGGGGCATGTACTGCATGAAATAATGAAAAGGGTCAGTTCATATATATATATATATATATATATATATATATATATATATATATATATATATATATTTTAAGAGTAAGGCGACTATCAGGCAAATAGAAAAAGAGGAGTGCAACCCTTACTAAGAACAGGACATTATAAGCTTAAAAAATAAGAAGAGAATTGCTATAGCAGGTAGTAATGAGCGTTAAGCATAGAAACAAAGAGGAGGATTCAAAGATTCAAATGTGCAGGGGGGATGGAAAAAAGGCACACGCAAAAGAAAATGGATGACGGTATCTATATAAAACTATCTTTTACATGTTTGTAACGGCAACCACACACCAAAGATTCAGAACCGAAGTATATAACATAAAACAAGACGAATCAGAGACAAAACCCACAAAAGCCAACCAAAATAAAGAAAGCAGAAACACAAGAACAATGAAGCAATGGAAACACAGAGCTACCAGAAAGCGAAAAATAAAATGGCTATAAGAAGACTTCATATTTCAATAATCGCCCTAAATGTAATGGACTGAACTCACCAATAAAAAGGCATAGAGATGCAGAATGGATCAAAAAATAAAACTTAACCATATGCTACCTTCAGGAGACATATCTCAGCTTCAAAACAAATATAGACTTAAAGTGAAAGGGTGGAAAATGATATTTCAAGCAAATACCATTCAGAGAAAAGCAGAAGTAGATGTACCAATATCAGATAAAATAGACTTCAAAATAAAAAAGATAAAGAAAGATAGTGAGGGACACTTCGTAATGATAAAGGGAATCATGCACTAAGAAGACATAACAATTATTAATATATATGCTCCCAATCAGGGATCTTTGAAATATGAAAAGGAATTACTAACAGTACTAAAGGGAGAAACAGGCCGAAACACTATCGTAGTAGGAGACCTAAATACCCCACTGTCAGATATGGACAGATCATCCAAACAAAAAATCAATAAGGAAATAACATCCATAAATGACACATTAGACCAACTGGAGATAATTGATATATACAGAGCCTTTCATTCCAAAATAGCTGCTTATACATTCTTCTCTAGTGCACATGGAACATTCTCAAGGATTGACCACATACTGAGACACAATGATAGCCTCAACAAATAAAAGAGGGTTGAAATCATACCAACCATATTCTCTGATCATAGTGCTTTGAAACTAGAGATCAGCTGCAAAAAGAAAGCGAGAAGAACCACAAATACATGGAGATTAAACAACATGCTACAGAAGAATAACTGGGTCAGAAAAGAAAAAGAGAGATCAAGAAATACATAAAAGCAAATTATAATAGTACAACTTATCAAAACTTTTGAGACATGGCAAAAGCAGTCATGAGAGGATACTTTATATCATTACAGCCTTATCTTAATAACAAGAATGAGTCCAAATAAACAACCTAACATTTCATCTTAAAAAAGTAGAAAAGGAAGAACAAATGAAGCCTAAAATCAGCAGAAGGAAAGAAATAATCAAAATTAGAGCAGAAATAAATGAAATTGAAAACAAAACAAAACAAAAAACAATAGAAAAATAAATATAACAAAGAGCTGGTTCTTTGAGAAGGTTAATAAAATGAACTAACTTCCTGGCTACACTCACTAAAGAATAAAAAGAAAGGACACAAATAAACAAATTCAGGAATGAAAGAGGGGAAATTATGACTGATATCACAGAAATACAAAGGATCATACAAGAATACTATCAAAATATATAACACTAAATTTAATAACCTAGAAGAAATGGACCAGTACTTAAAAAAATACAATCTTCCTAGACTGAATCGAGAAGAATTGGAAAATCGAAACAGACCGATCAGCAGTATGGAAATTGAAACAATCATCAAAAACCTACCAAAAAGTAAATGTCCAGGACCAGATGGCTTCACCAGTGAATTCTACCAAACATTCAAAGACAATTTAATACCTATTCTCTGCAAACTCTTCTAAAAAATCGAGGAGGAAGCAATAGTTTCCAACTCATTTTATGAGGCCAATATTACTCTGATAACAAAACCTGGTAGAGATAACACATCAAAGAAAACTACAGACCAATATCTCTCATGAACACAGATACAAAAATCCTAAATAGGATACTTGTGGACAGAATAGAGCAACATATTAAAAAGATTAAACACCATGATCAATTGGGCTTCGTCCCAGAAGCACAAAGGTGGCTCAACATACGCAAATCGATTAATGTGATACACTACATAAACAAATAAAAAATAAGAAACGTACGATCATATCTATAATAGCAAAAAAAAAGCCTTCAACACAATACAGCATCTATTTATGATCAAAACACTTAACAAAATCGGTATTGAATAAAAATACCTTAACATAATAAAGGCCATATATGAAAAACCATCACCCTTTTTTAGGTGAAAAACTAAAAACCTTCCCTCTAAGATCAAGAACAAGGCAAGACTATTGCCACTGTTATTCAATATAACATTGGAGGCCCTAGTGAATGCAATCCGGGAAGAGAATGATATAATAGGCATCCAAATAGGAAACAAAGAAGTCAAACTGTCATTATCTCTGGATGACATGATATAGAAAATTTTAAAGAGTCCATAACAACACTACTAGAAACAATAAGCAAACACAGTAAAGTTTCTGGATGCAAAATCAATATTCAAAAATACATAGCATTCCTATACTCTATAATAATGAAGTGTAAGAAAAAGAAAAAAAAATAATTCCTTTTGCAATTGAAACAAAAAGAATAAAATACCTAGCAATAAATTTAACAAAACATGTGAAGTACCTCTATAATGAAAACTATATGACCCTATTAAAAGACATTGAAGCAGATACAAAGAAATGGAAAGATATTACATGTTCTTGAATGAGAAGAATCAACATACTTATAATGGCCATATTACTTAAAGCATTAAACAGATTTAATGCAATCTCTATCAAAATCCCATTGGCATTTTTTAAAGAAATAGAACAAAAAATCATCAGATTTGTATGGAAGCACAAAAGACCTCATATTGCCAAAGCCATCCTGAGGAAAAAGAAGGAGGATGGAGGCATCACTCTGCCCAACTTCAAATTATACTACAAAGTGACAGTAATCAAAACAGCATGGTATTGGCAGCAAAACAGACACACAGACCAATGGAACAGAGTCGAGAGTCCAGAAGTAAACTCATATTTATTGAGCAAATAATTTTAACAAAAAGCCCAAAACATACAGTGGAGAAAGGAAAGCCTCTTCAATAAATGGTGCTGGGAAAATTGAAAGGCCACCTGCAAAAGAATGAAACTAAGCTATTGTCTATCACCACACACCAAAATTAACTCAAAATGAATTAAGGACCTAAATATAAGACCTGAAACAATAAAATGTATAGAAGAAAACACAGAAACTAAGCTCAAGGACCTCGGACTTAGAGATGATTTTATGAATCTGACCTCAAAAGCAAGAGAAGTAAAAGCTAAAATAAATGAATGGGACTACCTCAAACTAAAAACCTCTGCTCAGCAGAAGAAACCATCAACAAGGTAAAGAGACAACCATCTGAATGGGAAAATATATTTGCAAGCAATGCCTCTGATAAGAGCCTAATATCCAAAATATACAAAGAACTCATACAACTCAATAAAAACAAACCAAACAAAAAACAAAAAACCAAACTATTTAATCAAAAAATGGGCAGAGGACCTGAACAGACACTTTTCCTTAGAGGACATACAAATAGCCAATATTTGAAAAAATGCTCAACATTGCTAGCTATTAGGAAAACGCAAATCAAAACCACAATGAGATACCATCTCATACCTGTTAGAATAGCTGTAATCAACAGGACAAGTAATAACAAATATTGCAGAGGATGCAGAGAAAAAGAAACCCTCATACACTGCTGGTGGGACTGCAAATTGGTACAGTCACTATGGAAAACAGTATGAAAGTTCCTCAAAAACTAAGAATTGATCTATCATATGATCCAGCAATCCCTCTACTGGGTATTTACCCCAAAGACTTGAAAATCCATATCCAAAGAGATATTTGCACACCGATGTTCGTAGCAGCATTATTCACAGTGGCCAGGATATGGAAGCAACCAAAGTGTCCTAAGATAGATGATTGGTTAAAGAAGCTGTGGTACATGTATACAATGGAATATCACTCAGCCATATGAAGAGATGAAGTGCTGCTATTTGTGACGACATGGATGTACCTTGAGATAATCATGCTAAGCAAAATAATCCAGAAGGAATATGTTGAAAATCACATGATATCTCTTATATGTGAGATATAAACCTAAAAGCAACAAACGAACAGGACAAACAAACTGAGACTCATGGACATGGACAATAGACTAGTAGTTACCAGAGAGTAGGAGGTGAGGGAGGAGTGGGGAGGTAGACCGGGTAAAGGGAGTCAAATATGTGGTTAGAGAAAAAAATCTAACTACGGGAGGTGAACATACAGTGTAAATATATATATGCCTTACTGTTAAAATGTACAGCTGGAACTTATTGGTTTTCATTAACCAATATCATCATAAAAAATAATAATAATAATAAGATAAGATGCCTGAATGGAAAAGAAGATCCTTACATATCCAGCCTACAAGAGATTCATTTCAGCTCAAAAGACATGCACGGATTGAAAGTAAAAAAATTAAAAAAAAATGTTTTATGAAAATGGAAATAAAAAAGCTGGAGTAGCAATATTAATAGCAGACAAAATAGATTGTAAAACAAAAGCTATATAACAAGAGACAAAGAAGAACCCAGTTATCCCACTCTGGAAACTTATCTGAAGAAACTCAAAACACTACTTTGAAGAGACTTGTGAATCCATATGTTCATTGCCACATTATTTACAGTAACCAAGATATGGAGGCATCTTGGGTGTCCATCAGTGTCCATCAATAAAGACGAGGTGGTATATATGGTGGTATATATATACAATGGATATAACTCAGCCATAAGAAAGAATGAAATCTTGCCATCTGCAACAACATGAATAGACCTAGATGGTATTATGCTGAGTGGAGTAAGTCAGAGAAAAAGACAAATATCATATGTGAAATCTAGAGAACAAGATAAACAAACAACAGAAACAAGCTCATAGATACAGAGAGCATTTTAATGTTTGTCAGATTGTGGAGGATGTGTGAAAGGGGGAGGGGATTTAGAGATACAAATTGGTGGTTACAAAACAGTCATAGGGATGCAGAGTATAGCATGGGGAATGTAGTCAACAGCATTATAATAACTATGTATGGTGTCAGATGGGTATGGATTTACTGGGGTGATCACTTCATAAGTTATATAAATGTCTATTCACAGTATTATACACCTGAAACTAAAATAATATTGTATGTCAATTATAATTGAACAACATAATAATATGAAAATTTTAAAAATAAAAAAAATTAAACCGAGCCAAGTGGAAAAAATAATAATGAATTCTTTTTTTTCTTTTTTATAAAAAGGAATATTTCCAGTGTTTTATGTAATGGAAAAACTTTACCTATAAAAAAAGTGTTAGTTACCAAACTTGGATGTTTACTGGGTTGTATCTGTTTTGAAGAAGTCACATTTGCCTTCAACCCATTGCAGTTGCCAGGAAATGAAACACGGTGTGCTGAGAATGAATCAATAATATGTTGATACTGTGCACAGGGATTAATCAAGAGCCCTCATTCTCTTTTAGGACCATTTCAAGCTTCCATTAATCAGCAGAGACATGCAAGCTGGAGAGCAAGCCAAGCACACACTTGACAGAGACAATCAAGCTGTATACACTGATCTCTATAGTGAAATTCAGAGAGAGAGAGAGAGAGAGAGAGCCTTCTAGGCTACAAGGCTAGAAATGCACACAGACTAATGTTAAATACCAAACCCCTCGTTCTCTCTTTGGGTAAACTAGTACACGTTCAAATTACTTAACCTTGAGCTGCTTCTTCTGTAATGGAGACACTTTCTTTTTCTTTTTAATACTCGAGAGAAATATCTAACTATAATAAAAAATTTTCCCTCCATTTAGATAAAAATGCTACATTCTTACAGCTGACCATTTTATCACTTCTTGCTTCCTTAATACATATAAATATCAACTACACAGAGTAGAGTAAACCATTAAAACTCTGATTAAAGTGACCCTAACAATGTGGTAATGATTGCTTCCTTCAGGGAGAATTCATTGATAAACAAAAATATAAGAACACAAAAGATGCTGTTTTAGCTGATCTTCTGAAAAAAAAAATTAAAGTAAGATAATATGAAAACTGATGAAAAAGTTTGTTCCTGGTTTTATTTTCCCACTTAAAATTCTATGAGGATAAAACATTCATTCTATTATAGTTCTCTAATTTTACACATGAAGAAATGTAAAACTAGACAGTTAAAGTGATTGCTCCACTTCCACCAAACTTGTTGTTTCCGGAATGTTAATTCTGTGCAACTGAATTTGTCTGTATCTCCACAACTTTACTACTGCCCTCCAAATCTAATTCCATGTCTGGACCAGCTGTGTACTCACTCAATACTAAATGTTCCCTGGGCTTGCAACTGTGGATTGCACAAAACTCTAATCCCAGCTAGAAAAGACACAATCTTGGCCTCTCCTCTCCTATATACTATTAACTAGCACCCTTGTTGAATATTTACCAGGTGTGCAGCACATCTGCCATATTCTGTTGTAGGTACATTTTCTACTCACCTCTACCCTATTTTGTCCCCCTAGGTGGCTAACCAATATGAATTACATCAAAGTAAAACTTAATCTTCAAATTTCTGCTTGGATTTAGCTAATTGGGAGCAGTCACTAGAGATGGAGAAAGGAGGCAAGTGAAATTTCCACAATTCTTTCCCTCGGCCCAAGATAACAACACCTATTGGGTGCTCTCTCACCAGATAACAGACACCTGCTATTACGGGGTGCACTATCTCTTGTGATCTCCTTTTATCATTCTATATAAATGTTCTTTTTATATCTAATTTTTCTAAAACTATCCACTTTTTTTCTTGTTTGGACCCAGATGAACATATGAAAGGAAGAAAAAGGAGTAGAATATGAAACACTGGAAAAAAACAGTGTTTTGTCTATCACTATTCCACATTTATTACTACTTCATTTTCCAAAATTATATTTACTGGCAACACAGACTCTAAGCATAGAAACTTTATTATCTGTATACTATTTTGTTCTCATTAACCCATTTCCCGTTTAGGAAAAAAAAAAAAATGTGCGGCTCGCTGACAGAGTTAATTTAATTTTATATAAATAAACTCTTTGAAGCTGAAAAAAATCTGACTGGTTTTCAATGTAAAAATAAAATACGAAAACTGTTCTTGGAGTTATTTCTAACCAGAACTTGTCTCTAATTCTAATGTAACAGAAATATATACATAAATCATATTCATCAAATGAATCTTCAGCTAGCAACTGTTTGAGACCGATGTTAATATCACGTGTAGGAACACTAAGCTTTCTAGAATTTGACACATTTGGCAATTGAAAATTACTATATTTTCTAAATGAAAAGACCACTACTAAAAACAGAATGCTATAAATAGAATGATGTCATTTGTTTCCAAAGACTATAGATAGACTAGAGAGATGCAAAAATAATAATAAAATTGAGATATTTCGTGCAAAATTTGAGGGTAAAGTAAGGACTGTGATCCACTAGTATCTTGGGATAAATGCTGCAGCCACAAGCACTGCTGGTGAGTATTCTTGGGGCAAATGAGAAATGGGTTAAAATGTTATTTAAAAAGTATACCACTTAATGTGGGTGCCAGGCCTGGCTGGCCCAAGGTCTGGCTGTGATGCAAGGCCTAGCTGATCCAAGGCCTGGCTGGCCTAAAGTCTGGCTGATCCAGGTCTGGCTGTGATTCAGGATCACAGCTAAGAATATGACCTGGATTTAGAATGTTACATTAATGTAGTAGGGCATCTGTACCTAACATAAGGCATGATTCAGCTTATTGTATCATGCATATGTGGCTAAATGCCACTATTGTTCTCTGACATATAAAAATAGCCCACACAGTCCCCTAGGGAGCAGAAGATGAAGCAGCAGAGGTGTGCTCCCTGCAATAAAATTGGTGCCTGCTGTTTCATTCTCATGTCAATCCCTCATGCATTCTTTCAACTGACCATTTCACCACCTAAATCTTCCTTTCTCGATCAGCTTGCTGCTGACACTTGGCATAGTTGGTGAGATGAGGTGAGTACACCCCTCAGTGATCCGGATGGTTCGCAGGTGGAGGAGACCTGGGTGGAGGACATGTGGTCCCCCGCCTCCCAGTGATATCCTGTAGCCACATATCTGGCCATGTGGATGCCCCTGGAGGATTGAGATGCAGTGAAGCCATGTCCGGAGGACGTCCAGAAAGCCCTGGAGATGTTAGAGCTGATTGTTTCTACTGTTCACTGGGAGGCAGCAGGACGGGTGGCCTGGTTGTTTCTGGCGGTGCTGCGGCAGGCCAGCCTGGAAGTTCAGGATCAGGCACATACAGCAGATGCAGCAGCTACAAGGCCAGGAAAAAGATCTGGAAAAGCAGCTGGCAGCAGTAAAATGTATGCTGCAGGGTCATGACGGGTCGCTGCTATCACCCTGGTCTGGGAGCCCACTTGTGGTACCATGGCAGGCGCAGCCAGTGATACAGCAGCAGGTTAAAATGGAACAGCCACTGGCTCTGGGGGCACAAGCTGTTGGTGCCCACCAGGCAAAAAAGCATACCACCTTGATCCAGTACACCCCCACAAAACTCCAAGACCTGATGAAAGAGGTTCGGCAGAGAGCCAGAGAAATGGTTCCAGGGTGGCTGCTGTGGCTGTGGGATGATGGGACCGAAGGGACTGAATTATCTCTGGAAGAGATGGCTCATCTGGCCTCCATAACGGTGATACCGTTCCTCAGGCAGCGCCTTCAGAATGTGGCATGTATGACGTGGGAGTGCAGGTGATCACTTCCTGATTAACTGGCTTATGTCCTCTGCAAGGACAGTGTGGATCAACCAGGGGAGCTGCTAGATACAGTGAGAAGATGGACCACGTACTTAGATCTGGTCCAGATAACTCAGGAAATGGGCATACGACACATAGTGTTTCACTCCTAGTATACAATCCCTGATGAAGATGTATTTACAATCTGTAGGAAGAACTTCTGGTCCGGCTGGTATATTTGACACCATGGCAGCACTGCTGGCTCCTTACATGGATAAGCAGATCCACGAGTTGACATCCACTATGGCTAGGTTGGGGAATGTAGAAATGAAACACAAAGAGTGTTTCATCCAAGTGTGCACTGTACCGCCCGCCATACTTTCCAACCAGCCAGTGCAGGGATGGAGACATGGCCGAAAAGGGAGGGTGGTGCAGTGTCTAGCCCTATCAGCTATGAAAGTGAGCTGCAGACAGATGTGGTTTGATCTCCTTGTGGCAAGGATTGCTGCAGGAAAAATTGAGCAGCAACCTAATGAAGTGCTACTGGTGCTGTGGAATCAGCTGCACCCCCACCAGCAATTCACTCCTATTTCCAAGAAAGCTACAACCCGTGAGGTGCGACTAGCCAATTATCTCCCTGATTAGGGATTTGGCCCGAACACCCAGTTGGCAAGGGAGCTGGTTGACCTGAGGCTGTGTGTGGAACTGACTACACATTGGTCCCCCCACGATGTGCAGAGGGTATCAGCCCTTGTGGACACGGGTGCTGACAGCACTCTGCTTTATGGGAATCCGGACAAATTTTCTGGGCCCACCACAACCATAGAAGGCTATGGGAGTCAAATCATTCGCGTGTGGCAGGTCCCTGTGACACTGAGTATAAGCAGATTGCCTCCTCGGATGTACCAGGTGTACATATCCCCCATACAGGAGTACATTTTGAGGATTGATATTTTGCGAGGCTTGACTGTGAAAAGCACTGTTGGTGAATTCTGCCTTCACATCCAGGTGGTAAAAACTATTATCTGAGGATATTCACACCATGTCCCACTGGCATTGCCTCAGGCCACCCGGGGAATGAACACAAACAGTATCACTTGCTGGGAGGCCATGAAGAAATAGGGCGTACTATAATGGAGCTGGAAAATGCCGGTGTTATTTGTCTTGCTCATAGCTCATACAACTCTCCTGTGTGGCCAGTGAAGAAGCCTGACAGCTCCTGGTACATGACAATTTACTATCAGGAGCTGAATAAAATTATGCCACCCCTGCATGCTGCTGTGTCAAATGTCATGGATATTATGGACTGGTTGTCACATGAACTTGGATGATAACATTATGTGGTTAAGTTGGCAAATGCCTTTTTCTCTATTGCTATAGCTCCAGAAAGTCAAGAACAGTTTGCCTTCACCTGGGAAGGGTGACAGAGGACATTCCTCATCTTTCCCCAGGGCTATCTGCACAACTCTACCCTGTGCCGTGGTCTTGTGGCTCAAGATTTAGCCACATAGAAACGACCACCCACAGTGTACTTGTATCATTACATTGATGATATAATGCTAACCTCTGGTTCTCTTACAGAACTAGAAGCAGTGGCAATCGGCCTGCAAGAAGCTCTCCCCGACTATGGTTGGGCAGTCAACAAGGACAAGGTCCATGGACCTGGGTTCTCTGTCAAATTCTTGGGAGTTGTCTGTTTGGGTAAGACAAAAATAATGGTGGAGGCGGTGACTGATAAGATAAAGGCATATCTCCGACCTGAGACTGTGAAGCAGCTCCAAACCTATTTGGGACTGCTGGGGTTTTGGAGAGTATTCCCCATCTGGCCTCCTTAATGCTACCGCTGCATTGTTTAGTGCGACGGGATGTACAGTGGGATTGGATCCCTGAGATAGACGAAGCCTTTAAGGTTACAAAGCAAGCTGTAGCACAAGCCTGAACTCTACGTGTTGCAGATCCAGCCCTCATATTCCTGCTTATGGTGCAGGTGGATGATGCAGAGTTTAGATGGGGCTTGTGACATAAGCGTGGGTCCCGGAAGTTACCTATAGGCTTCTGGTCCCAGTTATGGAAAGGCATAGAAGCTCAATATTCTCTGACAGAGAAACAACTAGCTGCCATATATGCAGCCCTCCTGGCCAGTGAGATCTTCACTGGCCCAAATCCCGTAATTGTGCAGTCTACATACCCCATGGGGTGGCTGCAGTCATGGATGAAGGCACCCTGTATGGGAATTGCACAGACCCCCATGCTGACAAAATGAGAGGCTTACCTAGAGCAGTGGGTGCAGTTCTATGCAAGCCCCCTTGTCGGGTCAACTGCACTCCCTGTTGGGACCAGTGTAGTTTCAAGCAGAGCTCTTAGTGGAGCCTGCTGATTTGGGAGACGTACCGAGTCCCTATGTAGAGGGTCGGGCTCCTATCCCTGACAATATCTGGTACACAGATGGCTCATGCCACAGGCAGCCCCCAACATGAGCTGCTGTGGCATTGTAGCTGCTCACAGAAACCTTTTGGTATGAAACTGGGCAGTCCAGCCAACGGGCTGAGCTTTGAACTGTGTGGTTGGTCCTCATGAATGAAACTGGCTCAGTGTATGTCTGCACTGACAGCTGGTCTGTATATCCAGATCTAACTCTGTGGCTGCCTCGGTGGGCTGCCCAGGAGTGGATGATAGGGCACTGCTCCCTATGGGGCCAGGGGATGTGGGATGACCTCTGGAAGTATGGTCTTCAGCAGGGGGGCCACTATATACCATGTCCCCGGCCACTGGCCATTATAGGCCTCTGGTAACGATGCAGCTGATGTGCTGGCATAAGTCTGCTCCGCCCGTATACTGCCAGTTCCGGCAGACATTGGCTCCTGGCTCCATCGAAAATTGGTAAATGTAGGGGCCTGTACCATGGGGCAGATAGCAAACCGATGGGGGCTATCACTGATCTGAGCGCAAGCACAATTGGCAAGTCACAATTCCCCTGGTGTGCTGAACAGCACCTGGAGAGACAAGGGGTAAAGAGTACCCCTGGGGAAGTGCTCTGCTGGGCTAAGTCGCTCCGGGAATAGCAAATGGACTACATAGGGCCTTTGTCCACAGACCGGGGACACTGCTATGTGTTCACAGGTGTGGACATGGCTACCAGTCTGGGGTTTGCATGGCCAGTGTCAGCTGTTGATTAACACCATTCTGTGATGGCTTTGGAGCACCTCGTGGCGGCCTATGGCTGGCCCTTATTAATCACCAGTGACAGAGGAACTCACTTTACAGGGCAGAAGGTGCAGGCTTGGACCCACACCAATGATATGCGGTGGCAGTTACTTGTTCCTTATTGCCCACAGGCAGCTAGAATAGTAGAGCAGTTCAACAGCTTGCTGAAGGATAAACTGTGTGCTTTGAGCCTAGGCTGGCACCACTGGTATACTAACCTCCCACAGGCTATACGCCTTCTGAATGAGCAACCCGGGTGAACACGGTTGTCTCTCCTTGACAGAGTTGTAGCAGGCTTGCCATGGGCTATCAAAGTGTTCCTGGGCACCACTGCCAAACAGCTCTTTCCCCAGGCCTACAGAGGAGCTTTGCTCCTGCTGGCCCCAGAACCATTGGCAGCAGGTAAACAGGCCACCTGGTCATGGCCCTAGACTGTACAGGTAATACAAGAGCTGTGGTTGGCCCTGGTGTAGTTTTGGGGACAGAGCTTATACAATGGGTTGCGGGTAAAACCCTGGATTTGCATTTGGTCCATGCCCTTGTAAGTGTCACTCCTGACGACAGTGGAGGGTTCACTGTTAACGGGGAGTTTTGTCCTTAGCTTCTGGCCCATTCTTCTCTATACTCTAATGCCAGTGGAGATCCCCTGGCCTGCTACCCTTGGAGAAACTGTCTGGTACCACAGGCCAGGGGCAGCTCCTCTCATGGCCACTCTTTTGTCTCAAGATGGATAAGTGACCTGTATCCTCCCAGAAGGATGAGACTTGCTCCTAAAAGTCTCTTTGTCTGCTTTATCCTATTGCCCAGGCTGACGACAGGAAACAGGGTCATGTCCTGGGCTCATGTGTTTGCTGCTGTCCACAATGTTTCCCACTGCTGGGTGCGTACTGGACTGCCAATGGAAGTGGCCAAGGGATTGCTGTGGTGCATTACTCCAGATGGCTGAGAACTGGACATGCCGATGGCTGAGAACTGGACATGCCGCATACCTGGAATATTACACCTAAATGGGACCAGCAACAATGGGCCACAGAAACACTACTCTTCCTTAACCATTGCAACCCCCTACCACTCATAGGCTATGCCATTTCCAATGGGTGGGGATAGCTGGAGGGGGAACATGTGGAATTGCAGGAGCAGACCCCCCACTACATAGAGCAAGTGAGATCTGTACCCAACTTTATTGTAGGGTGGCTACTCCCTGAGATGTGTGCTAACACCACCCTTGCTAATATTTCCGTCTGTTGAAATGGGCGAAGTTATAGTGATACAGAGCCTATTGACTGGCTAACTGCAGATTATCTCTGGGTCTGCAGGCACTAGGGCTGGCTCTATTTGCCCACTGATTGGACCTGCCATTATATCTGGGGACATTTATATTAGTTGGACACGTGTTACCCACTTTGCCCCAATTGCCTCGTAATTGGGATCCTGTATATCACCCCTGGCATGGGCAGAAACGGGCAACATGGTGGTTCTATCCCCTGGCACTATTCATTCCAGGTGCGGGATCTATAGATGTAGAATTGTAGGTGAAGCTTTAGCCCAGCACACTACACAGGCACTGAAAGCTATGTGTCAGGCTATAACCCTTTTAATAGATGAAACCACACAAATGCAGAAAGTAGTTTTGCAGAACCATATGGCCCTTGACCTCCTAAACGTTGTCTAGGGCCCTACTTTACGTAGAATGTTGTGTCTATATTGCTGATCATGCCGACTAGGCACAGGCAGCCCTCCAGGAAATGGATACTGAAGTCCAAACCATCCATGCCCTGGGAGAAGACCCCTTAACAACTTGGTGGAATTCCTTGGGGTCCTCCTGGCTGTGGGCAGTAGCCACCATAGTTCTTGTAGCCTGTAGCCTGGTAGTATTTTGTTGTTCTCTGTATTGCTGTCGTGGATTGTGGGCTCAAGGTAGCACCCTTTGGGCCAGATCCCACGCCATGACCCTGTAGGGATAGAGTGCTGGCGCCAGGCCTGACTGGCCCAAGGTCTGGCTGTGATCCAAGGTCTAGCCATGATTCAGGCTCCTGGCTAGGAATATGATGACCTGGACTTAGAATGTTATATTAGTGTAGTAGTGTGCCTGCGCCTAACATATGTAAGCATGGTTCAGCTTATTGTATCATGCATGTGTGGCTAAATGCCACTATTGTTCTCTGACATATAAAAAAGAGCCCACGCGGTCCCTTTGGGAGCAGAAGATGAAGCAGCAGAGGTGTGCTCCCTGCAATAAAGTTGGTGCCTGCTGTTTCATTTTCATGTCAACTTCTCATGCATTTTTTCACCTGGGTATCTCACCACCTAAACCTTCCCTTCTTGAGCAGCTTGGCGCTGACACTTAACCTAAGCAATAACTGATGGAATGTGTATCATGCCACATCTTACATTTGCAGAGCACATAAAATGATAGCTCTTTTGTCATAATTCCTGTTTCCTAAAATATTAAAATGTGGGAATATTCTTAAGGGAAACTTTTGATATGTTATTGCCTAATTGAACATATTCTTACTAAAGATATTGACGTTCTTACTAAATGAGTGCAATGATGCCCTAATCAGTTGAAATAAAAAAAACTGACTTATAGCATACAGTTGGATTAGTCTACTGTGGAAGGACATTATCTCCTCCACGACTTTGAAAATTATATCTCAAACACTTTCACATAAAAAATGAGCTTATCATTGAGGGGTTAAAGTATAATATTTTAAATAAAAAAATTAAAACATTTTTTCATATTAATGTAAAATAAATACATATCAAAGATATTTATTAACTAATTAGTGAAGAAGCCAGTAAGATGGAAAGCCTATTTCAAAGGAGATTTTTGAGAAACAGAGAGTGATATAATGGCAAAGACTCTCTTTTTGATCTAATTGTAATCAGGCTCCTTTAAGTCCTTTAGGATTTGACCTTGGACTTTAGTGTCCATCTTTGTCTGGCCTGACTCACTCAGTTGTAGCAAGAATATCACTAAGTTAGATTAGAAAGAATTGCTACCCTCAATATCTAATCACCCTCAACATCTAATCAAATTCCTCTTCTATCACAACCCCCCAGGTGATATCTGATCACCCTGGCCTGCCTTCAGTAAGAATCCTGTTAGGTCAGTTTAGCAAGAATCTTCTCTGCCTTAATATCTCCTCTTAGCAATTTTTCATCTACTGACTCTTGCAGCCTGCTCCTTAGCTATAAATTCCCACTTTTCCTTGTTGTATTCAGTATTGAGTCCAATCTTTCTCCCACATACTGCAAAACCCCCTGGCAGTAGTCCCTTGAACACAATCTTCTTTACTGTTCTTTAACAAGTGTCAGAATAATTTATTTTAATAATAGTCAAAGAATGCTGAAATGGATTTGCTAATAGATACAAAATTGCTTAATGTCCTATAGAGAAATTAAATTATAACATTTGACATCATCTTTTCTACCAGCCAGATACATACAAGTTAACGTGTAAATGGAAAATAGTAAAAAATGATTAAGTTACGAATACTTAAGTCAAAACCAGTGGATTTTCCTATAAAATTAAATAATTCTCTGGTGAGTCTGTTAAACAATGACTTCGAGTCACCAGTCATTCAGCCATTCTCTGCTTTATTTACAAGTTTTGGATTTTTTTTTAACAAAAGATATTAATACTTTATGGATATAGGAGTTTGTGCTGCATAAAGTTATTGGCAAGCCTATACCACTCCCCAAAATTTTCATTTACTAAAATCAAAATGAAGAGAAAATCTTACAGAAGCATATCATAGTAAAATGTCCATTGATAGTTTGTTAAAAATAAAATAAGACTTTCTGTGACTTAGGATTCTTTGTGCTCTTCTACTTCTCTCTCAACTATCCCACATCAGGTGGGCATTGTAAGTGAAGTTCATGAGATACTTCCTCTTCTAGATAACTTTAATGACTTTCTTTTAGATACATTCCCATGGGTAAATTACCAGGGTATATTGCTTTTCTTCCATCTATGCTGACTTTGCAACTTTTCTCCCAAAAGGCAAATTAAATTTTTAAAAAATTGATTTCACTAGACACAGAATTTAAAACTACCACCTACTTCTAGAAAGAGTTTTATAGTTCCTTCTTATTCAGACTATTCTTAAAAGTTTCCAAATATATTCCTCTGGGGATTCCTTGTGAGCACTTTTTAACATAATAGGACAAATCAGTTTATATTTACAGGTTTTTCTCTTAAAAGTGAAGGGCGTCAATAAATACTTACCATACGTCAGCAATGGAGATGGGTCTATTACATACCATAATAGCTTGTCTGAACAGCAATTTTGCAACCTGTGGCTCCATGAGATAAAAAGTAGCAAACCCAAACTCACCCAGCTAAAAAGTATGCACCAGGCTACCTTCCTAAGAACTAATATATTCTACATTTTATAGCTGTAAATTATAGTGGCACTAAAACAAAACAGCCAATTTATGAATACCCATTGATTTTCTAATGTAACACCTTCTCTGCCTTGTTGAATCTGGAAATAATTTCTTCAAGAAAATAAAATGAGTATCTGATATATTTCATCACCATTAAAACAACTTAGTAGCACAATTTTCCATAGCTTTTTGATATTTTTACAAATACTTCATTAAAACTGTGATTGTAACAAAAAAAATAAAAAATAAAACAAATTGCTGTCTTGCAAAAAAAGGAAGCTCTTTGTTTCTTCCAAAATTTTGATGTCAAATCTAAAATGTTTTGCTTTCCTGCAAAAGCTTGCTTTTTCTAGGTATTCACCTGCTGTGAGAATTATTCCTACATTATAATTAGTTCAGATAAATGAATGACAAGATTGCTCTTCAGATTTTACTTTTTAAAGCTCATTTACATGATGGTCTGTGATGGCATGGTTATTAACAGTTTTTTGGCAATTAATTAGGGTAGTCAATAGAATTGTTAGCACAAAATGAATCTAAGAGGTTATTTTAGTAAATCCTTCTGCTCAGGAGACATGATAGTAGCCATTAATCCACACTGAATGAATAATGTTGTTACTCCTCTCATAGTACTTTATTTGGTAGACAGTGAATTATTTGGTAGATTTTTTTCCCTTTAAATTCAAAGTATGATGTTTCGGTATTCTTCAAACTACTGCCATGTCCCTCTTGCTTTCCTCTCTAAGCTATGGCACACTGGCTGTGCACACTGGCTGCTTTCTCTTTCTCAGGAAGTGTTCTCTTATCTCATTACAGGTTCCATTCCACAGAAGCATATCATAGTAAAACCTCCAGCGAGAGCGGGTGTGAATAAAGAAAATGCCATTCTGTGGCTTAGGATTTCTCCACTTCCTTACACATTCTCCTGCCCTTTTCTAGATACTCTACTAGAACTTCTCAATATCGGTTTTTATTTCCTTCCTTAGCCCAGCACTTGGCTGTTAAGTGAGATCTGAGGCAAATTGTTTTGTACAATATGTGAGTGGAAGTGACACATAGACTTTCGGACTGAGCCAAGGAAAAGCCTCTGCCCACTTTTCCACTCTCTCTCTTCCTGCTGCAGCACTCTTAGGAGAGCCACAAGTCCACTGAGCCACCACATTGAATACAGCTGTCCTGAAGTGTCCTCCAGACTCACAGGAGGCTTTGCCCTAGTGAGAAATAATTTTTGCTTTGTGAAGCCACTGAGGTAGTTTAACATTGTGGCACAATTGAGCTTACCTTAGTAGCACACCTTGAAAAGAACTTGCAGCAAGAAGCAATGAGACTGGTGCTTTCTCAGCTTATTTACTCAGGGGCCTCATCCATTCATAGTTCCAACATTAACACTGTTCATGGGCCTCAAAGGTCTATTGCAATTCAGATAAATGGCAACAGAAATTTTTTTCAGCTTTATTGAAGAATATTTGACAAAACTATTATATACTTCAAATGTATATCGTGATGATTTGATATACTAGCAACAAATGTTTTTAACCAAAATTTATTGATAGCAAATTTAGAGCAGGGAAAAACATATGCTTTTAAAAGCTGGCTGGAGTTTGACCTGGCTGTAGCAATAAAGCAGAGAAATTTTAAATAACTGCATGGTGACAGATGGTTACTAGACTTATCACAGTGATCACCTAAGGTATATAAATGTTGAATCACTATGTTGTGCACTTGAAACTATTATAATATTATGTGTCAACTATACTTAAATATTTTTTTAAAAAGAAATAACAGCTTTTATTTGAAGATAAACAACTTCATGGGCCTTTTTGTTATGAAGGCACATTTCCACTCCCGAACTCTCCCCAACATACATATACACCAACTTGCAGCATTTGGATAGATGATATCTAAATTATTTTGCTTAAAAACTGACTGGAGTCTTGCATATTCCTTCAGTAAGACCCTGGAATTGGAAGAATGGGAGTCTGGGGGAAGAGACTTTAGTGAGTGACATAGAGATAAATTCAGCGAGAAGACTGCAGGCCACAGGACACGCCAGTGGAGATAAGGCATGAGGAATATCAGAATAGTCAGTTCATCAGGAAACGTTCTGTTTGAGCTGTTGGCTGTTCTGTGCTGGACTATGATCCCCCTCGGTGTTCTACAAACTTCAGGAGGACTCTATTTGTATTAAGACATTGGATTTAGCTTTTGAAACCCTAATATCCATTGAGTGTTTCTATGACTTACACAATTATGTTGGTAGTAGACAGTTATTTTTTGTGTGTGTCCATCTTCCAGTCTGTATTTTGAGAGGTGTGTAAACTAGAATAACTTAGGTGAGTTTTTAATGCATTACATATAAATAATAAGCAAAGAGGCACTGAAGACTACACTCTGAACCTCTTAACCTTCCCATTTCACCTCTCCAGAGGTTTATGAATGAATAATGTTTAATTAATTAATTACTCAATCAGTGAGCCTTCCAACAATCAATTCTGACTAATTTTCCTTGCACTAAACTAAACTAAAAAACAGAAAGAAAAAAAAAAAAAACTATTACCACTACAGGTAAATTAATGCAGTGGTGGGAAATATTGAAGACCAAGAAAGGATAAAATGGACTTAAAACATATTGTCTTTCTTCTGGAAAATGATTATGATTGAATTTCTCCTTGCCTTTTCTAAGTCTGTACATCATATAACAAGATCTCAGAGAAATCAAAATTAAATGACTATTGAATTGCACAACCTCTGTCACATATAGGAGTTAATCTTCCATGTTTCTTTAATTTTAAAAATTTTAATGGACTTTTTGTCAGAGGCAATGCAGAAAAAAAGAAACAGAAAAAAAGTAAAAACATCTTTAGAAAGAACACAGTGTGTTTAAAAATGTTTGTCTTGTAGTGGACATAACTTAAGTAATATACAGTATAGGTCAGCCAAACATTTTTGGTTTAAAAATTTTATAGCATTTCAAGGTCCCTTCCAGGGACCCTACATCATGACACCCTCTTGTACTATAGTTGAACAACATGGCATGAATAGCTAATTTTTATATTTTAAATACTCTCCAAATATCTAACTATCCAATGGCATGTCATAAAAACAAATATACTTTGAAATATTGCACATTAATATTTATTTTCAACTGCATAATCTTCAAACATCAATAGTACATAAAAGAAACAATAATTCTGTATGAAAGAATCATCCATACAATGAAAATCCTTTCTTTTACAATAAAATTCTTATTTAGAAGCTTAAAAAAAAGTATGCCTTATAAAGTATCACATTTTCTCCCAAGCCAGGTCTGTTTATAACATACCTCTATTTTATAGGCATTTCTAGTCAAATATATATACAAACATTCCCATGAATTTATTTTACACAAAAATTATTTTAAATTATGAATTATTAACACAATATACTTTATGTAAAACGTTTTCACTACAGAAAAATATTTATGGTATAATACACAAAATTTAAATTTATCCAACTCTTGGTCATGTTTTACCCTTTTGAATTTCATCACTTTAATATTTGGCACTTCTGTGGCCTAAAAAGAGTAGAATCATTTAAGATTTAATGAAGAGCTATTTACCTCCTAAATCTTCTTCCCTTGAGTAATGAAATAATTACCCTCCCATAATCATGGAAACATGAAACTTGAATCTCAAATTGAGCTGTGTGAGAAGGGTTAGTGATACTGCATAGGTGATCACCATGGTAACATTTGGAAATAGCAGTGATGTCAAGCCAAGAGTGGTATTTCTATTCCCACAAGAACCCAACCAGGGACTGGAGTTGAACTCTGCATGGTCTCAGGAAAGTGACTGAAAGCTAACATTTGCTGGGTCTCCCACTGGAGTACACACATCACCATTTTATATCATTCTCAGAGGAAAATGATTTTAAAATACAACAGCAACATATTCTCAATAGTTTTAATTAAAATTGCTCTGCAACATTATATCATTATGATGTGTGCGTGTTTGCGTGTGTGTGTATGAACTTGCTGTATATTCAAATGAGATTTATCCCTAAGGAAAAACATGATGATGCTAGGTAGGGAATTCACCACAGCTTTATTCACATAACAGAGATAATTAAATAATTAGACATTCTCTAAAATATCAGAGCAAGTTAATTCATTTTTAACAGCATGGATTAGGAAGGTGATTCCCTAAATCCTAAAGAGAATATGATTCACTTGAAATTGAAGAAGAATAATTAGTGTCACTGCAGCGTGTGTGTGTGTCTACAAAACGCATCCCATTTTAATTTCAGGGTATACAGGAAACACTAAATTAGATTAGATGTGAAAACGACAAGCTAACATAATTTTAAAACTGATATAAAATATGTATACAAAATTTAGCATTATAATTTTCAAGTGTATCTAGTCACTTTAATTGGGGTTACTTTTAGTCCATCCAACAGAAAAAGTTTATACAATGGGTGCATAATTACTAACTGTAATTAGCATACTAAATGTTTGTATGCACTGAGTGCTGGTAAACTACTTAAAAATAGTTTGTTCATCTAAGTGGATAAACATTGCTCTGTAATCTTGCTTGTATTTTATCTTATTTATATTAAATAAGCATTTAAAATATATAATAATTTATATATTTACAATACAATAACATATATGTAAATCTATACATATATAATAAATATTTTATTATATTGATTATATTTTAAAAATATAATAACAAATATTTTCTACAGACATTGAAAAGGTAAAATGTTAGCCCATCTCACCAATTCCTTTATTCACTTAGTTAATCAATCAACAAAAATTACTGAGCACCTGCTATTGAATGTTATGCTAAATATTGCAGCTATAATGAGGAATAAAAATAGAAACAATCATCTTGGACCTTAAGGTCCACTGGTGAAAGCAATAATCAAATATTCACATAAATAAATGTAAAATCACAATTGTAGCAAGTTTTAAATCAAAGAAAAGTACATGGTGGTTGATAAACCATGATAGTAGAGTGATATGGCCCATGAAGAGAAATCATAACAAACTTATCTAAGGAAGTGAAACCGAAATGGCAAAAGAAATGTAGGAATGTCCTGTTTCTTATCCTTCATGTTATGGACTGCATTTTCTGACCAAGATATTGCCCATAATTTATACATTTTTTTTTTCTGCTATTGAGGTTGAACATTTTCCTATAGGCTTTTTTTCATGAGTTGAACCTCATAAATTATTTATTTTCCTGATAATGTTCTTTTCTCACACATCTTCCTGGGCCAATACTTCTTTTATAGACATTAGAAATGCATGAAGAACACTATCTAGCAAAGTTGCATGTTTATTTATTATTCCAAAAATATTTATTTACCTACAACTACAGGTTAAATTGAGTGCCCTCCAAGAAGATACATTAAAATCCTAACTCCAAGTACTTCAGAATGTGATCTTATTTGGAAATAAGACCATTTCAGACATAATTAGTTAAATTGAAATCATATTGGTGTACACCAATACCTTGATTTTGGACTTCTCGCCTCTAGAACCATGAAGCAATATGTTTCTGTTGTTTTAAGCCACCAGTTTGTGGTGCTTTATTATAACAGCCCTAAAGAATATAATCAGACACTATTCTAGGCACTTACTAGCTTGACTAACACTACAAGAAATGCAATGACAAAGAAAATATGATCCTTGCTTCATAAGAGCTTCTAATATATATATATACAAACTAACTTGAGGATAATGAAGAACATATTACGTTTCAATTAATATGTAGTAGAAATTTAAAATAGTTATATAAAATAACAAATTAGAAGACACATTGGAGATAATTGAATTTAAATGAGGTACAGAGACCATATGGAGCAAACACCTTCAACTCTGATAATCTAAACAAGAATTCAAATGGTCTCCCAAATATAACTTAGTCTCCCTAATGAGAAATGAATAGAATTAAAGCAGAATTTCTGGTCATATCAACACCAAGAAAATATCATGTACAATTAAAGTAGTCCATACATACATAGATAGAAATTTAGTCAATTACAAATCCCCCTGCTTCTAGAGATTGAGGTCAAACACTTTAGGTTGTATGAATAATGTCATAGTAATTTAATTGCTAATTCTATTTTAATATATTATATTAAAATAATAGACTATAATGGAAATGTTATGGGAGTAGACATAATAAAATGTGGTAATTTATAATGTAAATAAAGGCAGTGAGTGGCATACACAGTGGGCCAAATTCTGCTCTTGGATGAACACACGAGGGTCCTATTAACATTAGAATTCTCGGTGTACATTCACATGAATAAGATGATTCTCAAACACAGTCTTTCTCTAAATGAGCTACTGATTGTGATTTATAGATTTTCATATGAATCATATGAAATTTATACACACATATATTCATAATTTTGTAGTGGTCAGCCTAAATTTAGGGAATTAGTTCATATCTATCAGCTTTA
>NW_011888878.1:1158822-1161460 GCF_000151845.1 Pteropus vampyrus | reverse complement strand
AAGAGCTTCTAATATATATATATACAAACTAACTTGAGGATAATGAAGAACATATTACGTTTCAATTAATATGTAGTAGAAATTTAAAATAGTTATATAAAATAACAAATTAGAGGACACATTGGAGATAATTGAATTTAAATGAGGTACAGAGACCATATGGAGCAAACACCTTCAACTCTGATAATCTAAACAAGAATTCAAATGGTCTCCCAAATATAACTTAGTCTCCCTAATGAGAAATGAATAGAATTAAAGCAGAATTTCTGGTCATATCAACACCAAGAAAATATCATGTACAATTAAAGTAGTCCATACATACATAGATAGAAATTTAGTCAATTACAAATCCCCCTGCTTCTAGAGATTGAGGTCAAACACTTTAGGTTGTATGAATAATGTCATAGTAATTTAATTGCTAATTCTATTTTAATATATTATATTAAAATAATAGACTATAATGGAAATGTTATGGGAGTAGACATAATAAAATGTGGTAATTTATAATGTAAATAAAGGCAGTGAGTGGCATCCACAGTGGGCCAAATTCTGCTCTTGGATGAACACACGAGGGTCCTATTAACATTAGAATTCTCGGTGTACATTCACATGAATAAGATGATTCTCAAACACAGTCTTTCTCTAAATGAGCTACTGATTGTGATTTATAGATTTTCATATGAATCATATGAAATTTATACACACATATATTCATAATTTTGTAGTGGTCAGCCTAAATTTAGGGAATTAGTTCATATCTATCAGCTTTAGTTTTTCATTGGCTTTTGTAAACAAAATAATGAGTACAATTCTTCCTCTCCTTCTAGGTATGGTCTTTGTGATATGATTTGGAAGCTTCTCCCATAAAGAGGTAGTCTTTTTTTTTTTTCTACCTCTTGCATCTGAACTTGGCTTTGTAACTTGCTCTGGTCAATGGAGTATTAGGAGACACATGAATAGTGTTTGCTTATTGGGAATTACCCTTTTTATGCTGCTAGGAAGCCTTCTGTCACCATATGAACAAGCGCAGGCTAGCCTACAAGAAGATGAAAGGCCGTGTAGAGAGAAAAGTCCCAGCATCCTTCTCATCAGCACTCATAAACTCACTATTCACTTTCACATTATGTAACAAATAACAATTCTTGATTTGTTTAAACCACCCAAAGCTAGCAGCAAACTTAACATTATAGTCAGGTCCAGCCTTTTCTTTAAACATTGCAAGCAAACTTTTTGCTTTGGCCATGATCATCATGGTGTTGAGATGGGTATGAATCTATGTCTAGTCTTCAATCTAAGTCATTATAAGTTTCTCCATTTCTGATATAGGCCCTTCTTGAATTTTTGTTAGTTTCATTTTCTTCGGTGAAGCAGATTCTTTAGCAGTGTCATCACTTTGTTCTTGTTCTTCAAACTTACAGCGATGGTGAAATGGGATATGCCTGACTGGTAAGCAATAACCATCATTGATTTTCTACCTCTGCAGTCCTTAATCACTCTTAATTTTGTCTCCAGGTCAGTCATTTAATGTGGACTCTTACTGACAAGATTAGCAGTGAATTTTGTATGCTTAAGGGCCATGAAGAACAAAACAACACTAGATTCTATCAAACACAAGAGAAAATGATGTGATCAAGACACTGGGCAACCCTTGATATATGAGACTATTGCTGGCATAACATAGCATATTGTTTTACATCAAACCTTTTTATATAAGTATACTTTAGAAAAGGTATACTGTAAA
Source organism: Pteropus vampyrus (assembly GCF_000151845.1). Lineage (NCBI taxonomy): Eukaryota > Metazoa > Chordata > Mammalia > Chiroptera > Pteropodidae > Pteropus > Pteropus vampyrus. The sequence goes on along the minus strand of NW_011888878.1, from coordinate 1,159,719 downwards.
ATAATGATATGTTATAGCATAAGTATAGCATAGTAAATACATAAACCAGTTACATAGTTGCTTATTATCATTGTCGAGTACTCGGTACTGTACATAATTGTATGTGCTATACTTTTATACAACTGGAAGCACAGTAGATTTGTTTACACCAGCATCATCACAAACACATGAACAATGCGTTGCATTACATTATGATGCTATGATGTCACTAGGCAATAGAAATTTTTCAGCTCCATTATAATTTTATGGGACCACCATTGTACATGCAGTTCTTCATTGATCAGAAAGTTATGCGGTACATGACTGAAGTCTCACCTAATTACAGTTGTACTTTCTATGGTTTCAGTTGCCTTTGGTCAACTGCATTTAATGTCCAAAATGTTAAATGAAAAATTTCATAAATAAACAATTCAAAAGTTTTAAATTGCACAGCATTCTGAGTAACATGATGAAATCATGTGCTGTCTCACTCTGTCTCTCCCTGGGAGTGAATTATCTCTTTGTCCAGCATATTCATTCTGTACGTAGAGTACAGTAAGATATTTTGAAAGTGAAAGACCACATTCACATAACTTTTATAACAGTATATTGTAATAATTGTTCTATTTTATTATTAGTTCTTGTTATTAATCTCTTACTATGCCTAATTTATAAATTAAACTTTATCATAGGAGTCTTCGCAAATGAGAAGACTCTTTGATCAAGTGACACAGCTGAGTTCATTAGCTGCTTGGCAATATTAACAGACAGGGCAAGTGTACTAGATTCCTGTGACCCTTGTAACATATTGTCACAAACTAGATGGCCTTAAAAAAATTATTCTCTCACAGTCCTAGAACTTCAAAAGATATCATAAGTGCTATACTTCCTCTGGAGGCTCTCTTTTTCCGCTTCTGG
>NW_011888878.1:1156537-1158772 GCF_000151845.1 Pteropus vampyrus | reverse complement strand
TCAGTCATTTAATGTGGACTCTTACTGACAAGATTAGCAGTGAATTTTGTATGCTTAAGGGCCATGAAGAACAAAACAACACTAGATTCTATCAAACACAAGAGAAAATGATGTGATCAAGACACTGGGCAACCCTTGATATATGAGACTATTGCTGGCATAACATAGCATATTGTTTTACATCAAACCTTTTTATATAAGTATACTTTAGAAAAGGTATACTGTAAAATAATGATATGTTATAGCATAAGTATAGCATAGTAAATACATAAACCAGTTACATAGTTGCTTATTATCATTGTCGAGTACTCGGTACTGTACATAATTGTATGTGCTATACTTTTATACAACTGGAAGCACAGTAGATTTGTTTACACCAGCATCATCACAAACACATGAACAATGCGTTGCATTACATTATGATGCTATGATGTCACTAGGCAATAGAAATTTTTCAGCTCCATTATAATTTTATGGGACCACCATTGTACATGCAGTTCTTCATTGATCAGAAAGTTATGCGGTACATGACTGAAGTCTCACCTAATTACAGTTGTACTTTCTATGGTTTCAGTTGCCTTTGGTCAACTGCATTTAATGTCCAAAATGTTAAATGAAAAATTTCATAAATAAACAATTCAAAAGTTTTAAATTGCACAGCATTCTGAGTAACATGATGAAATCATGTGCTGTCTCACTCTGTCTCTCCCTGGGAGTGAATTATCTCTTTGTCCAGCATATTCATTCTGTACGTAGAGTACAGTAAGATATTTTGAAAGTGAAAGACCACATTCACATAACTTTTTAACAGTATATTGTAATAATTGTTCTATTTTATTATTAGTTCTTGTTATTAATCTCTTACTATGCCTAATTTATAAATTAAACTTTATCATAGGAGTCTTCGCAAATGAGAAGACTCTTTGATCAAGTGACACAGCTGAGTTCATTAGCTGCTTGGCAATATTAACAGACAGGGCAAGTGTACTAGATTCCTGTGACCCTTGTAACATATTGTCACAAACTAGATGGCCTTAAAAAAATTATTCTCTCACAGTCCTAGAACTTCAAAAGATATCATAAGTGCTATACTTCCTCTGGAGGCTCTCTTTTTCCGCTTCTGGTGTGGGGGGCAGAGGAAACTCTTCTTTGGTTGTTATCACTTGAATCTCCACTTTTGTCTTTATATTACTTTTTTCTCTGTGTGTATATGTCATATCTCCCTCTTCCCTTTCTTCTGAATGCACATGCTGTTGGATTTAGGGTTTACCTGGATAAAATCTAGTGTAGTCTCTTCATCTCAAGATCCTTAACCTAATCATATCTGCAAAGACTCTTTTCCCAAATAAGATAACATTTACAGATTCTGGGAATTAAGATATGTACATTTCTTTGGAAGCCATTATTAGCCTTCTACAGCAAGCATGGGCGGGTTGAGTCTAACTCTATTTGGAAGAGAGAGAAACCTTTTTTTTTCTTTTAATTAAGAACCAGTGTGGAACAAAGAACTAACCTTTACTGAATATCTGTTAATTAGCCAGCACAGTTCTAAGTGCTTTTCATATATTCTCTCATAAATTTTCAAAGCAACCCTATAGGTAGGCACTGTTAGTTTCTCTAGTTTATAGAAAAGGTAACAGAAGTAGAGAAAGTTAATGTCACATAATAATGGTAGAAGCTGGATATTACAGTTCATCTTATGCACCAAACATTCAAAAGCTTAATGACATAAATCATTCTTTCACTTTAACTCACAATTATTTACTCCCCATTTTTCCATTTAACATATACTTACTGAGAATTTGATGTGTACTCAGCATGAGTCTTGATCCTGGGAATTCAGCAGTGAACAGAATAGAAAAGCTTTCTGTTCTCCAGTGTAGAATAGGAAAGACTTTTCTTCTACCCTCCTTGGTTCCATAGCTGGGTCTAGGAAATAAATTGACAACACTCAGATTAACAGAAGAAAACATATACAAACATAATATTTAATGTTAATATTATGTGTACTGGGGCATCATAAAAAAGTAATGATTCCCTCAAAAGTGAGATTTGAGGACTAAAATACGATTGTTAACCTAAAACAAAAGGCCTTTCAAAGTAAGAGGCAACAAGCATTTATTGGAGATCTAAAGAATAGCTATTTGGAAAGCACTGATTCAGGCAAAAGCCCAAATGATGTTCTGCTTATGAGACAAAGTCAATGGGTGTTTAAGAGATAGAGAAAGGGAACAA
>NW_011888878.1:1139423-1154497 GCF_000151845.1 Pteropus vampyrus | reverse complement strand
CTTACTTAATGCATGTAATTATGACATTTTCAATTACAAATATCAAAAATATATCTAATTGATTGAAGCAATAAGGCATCAAATTGGCTTGTATACCTGGAAGAACAGAGATAGAATATAATTTCAATTCAGTTTCCTCAGGATTCTCAGGGTTAATCTTTCTTCTGTGTATGAACTTTATCCTCAAGCTGATATAAGAGGATAACATGGCTTTAAAAGAAAGAAGATCTTTATATCCACTCATGACAGCATGCAGAGGGAGAGAATCAGCTTTTGAAAGCCACCCTGAATACCTCTCTCTTCCAATCTCAGTGGTCTCAAATGAGCCTCATAAACATTCCTGAATCAACCATTGGCAAAAGAGATGGATTAACAGGGCTATGCCTACCCCTTTATCTGGGAGTTCCAGGCATAGGGATGCATAGATAAGGAATGGAAACCTCATTAAGGAAGAAGAAAGGGAAACTTAATATTAGACAACCAACAGTATCTGTTACGTTCACCAAGCAACATTTTGGTCTTACAAAATGAGAACCAGCTTCTGGATGCTCATGCATTCCCAAATTTATGACATGCTATGAGTACTACCCTGATTCCAGGCATCTTCTATATTTCATGTCTTCTTTATGATTGATTTCATCTTTCAGCTTAACAAATGTTTCTGAGAAATTACTATCAAACAGACACTGTGATAGGTACTGGGGATAAAACAGTTCCTGAATTTGTGCAACTCACACTCTTATGTAGAAGATTGGCACATAAGCAGATAAATATAATATCGTATAGTGAATAAAAAACAAAGAAATATCATTCATACAATTTGAGGATTAAGAAAAGATCTCTTAGAGAAGATGACATTAAACTGTCTTAAATGATTAGTAAGGGTTAAATAGGCAAGGAAAATGAGGGTGGGACTGGATAAGGGCACATCAAACTGAGGGAAGAGCAAGAGATGTTCACTGGTAAAGGCAAAATAATTTGGAACTAATGTAGAGCAAATCTAAGGAAGTAAGAAGCTGAAGATGAGACTAGAGAAGAAAATACTGGCAAAGACAGAGTTATGTGGTTTGTATACCAGGTGAAAAGTGCTGAACTTGGAAGTCATTTAGGCATTATGCAGGGGAAATAATGTCCAGGCTTATAGAAGTAGGACTCTAGAGAAGGGGGCCAAAAAAGAAACATGTTAAATAAAAAAATTAAAAAAAAAATAGTTATCTATTGGTTAGAGAAAATGAGGAGAGAAATCCAAGATTCTTCCCAATTTGTAGGGCAAATAAAACATTTCCTCTAATCTCTTAAATTCTGTCCCTGAAACCTGCAAATTAAAGCAAAAGATAGATCAACAGGAGAGAAAATACACTTTTTATTTTTAATTTTATGTGTACAAGAGTTCCACAGAAAAGAAATGAAAACTCAAATAGGCAATTAGACTCAGAGATGTATATATCATTTTAACAAAGGGCAAGAAATTGTGAAGTGATTAAACAGAAGATGGAGGTGTTGGGATTCTAGGGGGGTGACTTACAAGAAGGGGACTAGGAAATGTATGACAGACAAGGTTGTTTAGTAAGGTTAATTATAAAAACACCTTTCTCAGATGATATGAATTGACTCCAATGATTAAGAGTACATGAGTCCATGATTAAGAGTCATTCTCCTCTTCTTGGTGTGAGAGAGGGGGACACCTTTAAGAATGAAAATTTACTTTACAAAAAGGAAAGTTATGCTTTGCTTTTAGGCAGAAAGGATCAAAATAATTCTTAAATTCTTAATTAAGTAAAAGATGCATATTATGGGATAGCATAGTCTGATCCCCTTTGCTGGGTTCCTGCCTGTGTCCCTGGCACATTGTGAGGTCACCAGAAAAAGAGAACATGGAAAGAGGAGCCAAATTTAGATAGAGAATGATAAATTCATTTTGAGCTATACTGGCCAAATGTGCCTTCACTAGGGATGTATTGAGGAGAGAAAAATGAGTCTTGAGCTCAAGGGAGAGATCTAAACTAGAGGCATAGATTGGAAAGGCAAGTGTTTTTAGGTAGTGATTAAAATCATAATATGATTAAGATCGCAAAGGGAGTTTTATTTCCAGTGGCATAAAAAGAGAAATGAGGCAAGTAAATAAACCTAGGAAAATTTAAAGGGTAAAGATAAAACCATTAAAGAGTCAAAAAATTAATAACACTATAATAAAAAAAACTTAAAAAAAAACCAACTGATTCTGTATCTCAGAGTTCTAAGCACTTTGTAGATATTAACCCATTTAATACTTACAACAATTTTATGAAGTAGCAGTAATATTATTATCACCATTCTCATTTCACAAATAAGGAGACTGAGGCTGTACAGGTACTAAGTAGAAGAACAAGATACAAATCCAGAAAGTTTTGTCTCAGTGTCCATTCTCTTAACTAGCTTTAATAGACAGCTTAATTTACAAAATAGGAAGTACGAATTTCTAATGAAATTTTGTAAAGGTTTGACCTCATTAGCAATCACATAAATATATGCTGAAATAAGAAACTTTTTCATTTTTATATTTGGCATAGTTATTCTATAATAATAATGTTTAGAGTTTTAAAATCTTCCTTGAAAAAGAAATTGTCACATGGTATTCTTGGAAAACTCTTTCATTCAATAATTCACTTCTTGTGTGTGTGTGTGTGTGTGTGTGTGTGAGAGAGAGAGAGAGAGAGAGAGAGAGGGAGAGAGAGAGAGAGAGCTCGAACATATATAAAATACAAGAATGCTCATTGCAACATCAGTTAGAGTAGAAAAATTGGAAACGATCTAAATTTTGAACAACGAGTAAATTAGAAAGCAAAGCTTAGTACATGGAATCTAATAGAGTTATTAAAATGTTGAATATGTAATTCTTTTTGTAACATAGGAAAATACTTCTGTAATAATGGTAAATTGAAAAAACAGACTGTGAAATTGTATATTTATTAAGGTTTATATAATGAAAAATATATAGAGAAAAAAGAAAGTGTCAAAATATTAAGGTCTATCTCTAAGGGAGTTAGATAAGGGAATGCTTTTCAAAAACCTTGATTCTTATATTATTGTTATTTTCCCACAAATATGGAGATCTTTTGCTTTATCACAAGTGTAAAACTAGAGTTCCAAAAAGTATTAGAACTTTCCTCTCTAATGGAGGAGATCAAGGAAGAGAATATAGTAACTCCTTGCTAATCTAGGGAAGTTCCACTGTATCCTTGGTTAGGTGACTCTTGACTAAGCCCTAAACTGCTTGGATCAGTAAATGTAAGTCCACAGCATTCCCCCTTTCTTCAAAGATTGATACTCTGCTTCACAGATGGAAGATATAGAGATGTCTCAACCTCCTGGTATTGGGCTTCAGACAGCCCATGGCCCTAGGCTAGAAGCAGCCCTTATTCTTCTGAATTCCATTTCTTATGCCGTGTTTCCAGTAACAAGGTAATAAATAAATGGATTAATGCTTCAAAAAAGAAGGGACCCAAAGAGGTAAAGAGTGTTAGAAAGTCATCTAATTGCCCATGACTTGTCCTTTAGGATGAGGACTATAAAGTTTAAAGGAACTGAGAATCATGAACCCTACTAGATTAGGAGTGGGGTCCTCTGTACACTCTGCGTGATATAGTTCTGGTTGAGTTGCTGAGATTCTTCTTCATCTTAACCTTAAAGCCATCTAAATAATTTCACCAGTCATTAACCCATTCTCTTCCAAGGACCCTTTGAAACTTCTCTCTTATTTAGGGAAGCATGTCTTCCTCTAGGTACAGCTCTGGTCACTTCCCAGCCCTGAGCTACTATCAATTAGAGAAATTCCACAATTCTATAACCTTGAGGAGCATTTAAACAGTCTCATGACTTATCTTCAACAGGACCATAGCAGGGCCCACCAGGGCCCATCACTAAAGACACAATGCCAACAATCTGGCCTGGTACAAGCCTTGCACCTCAAGAGTGATGAAATTGCAAGCCTGACTCACTGCTGCCCTCCAACCATTCCTACTTTCTCTGGGTACTGCAAGCCAGGTAAGGCATAAGACCTCTGTTCATCAGGTGCTTCCCTATTCTGGGACTTGAGGACAAAGTTCATCCTGGGCATAGAGGACCTGAAGCCAGGGAACTTACTGGAGTTGGACAGAGAAGAACTGGGATGTCTTTTCAATATGTAAGTTAGTTTAATCAGTCTCATTTGAGCTGAGGAGGGGGCTACCTGGCTCTAGCTATGACCTGAGGAGTTTTTCATGGGGATGCTCAGGAGAATGTAATCTTACTTGCTATAATTTTAACTGTATGAAGACAGAGATTTTATCTGTTTTATTTATGTTGTATCCTTAAGGCCTAGAACAGTGTCTGATACATAAGACTACATAATAAATATTTATAAAATGAATGATTAGAAAACGATTTTATAAAAATGTTACTTGGAATGATATCAATAGATAGGTCACATACTTACTCTAAAAATATATAGACATAAGAATTTTATAAAATTATAGAAGTGCATTCTGAGTGAAAAATACAATGACCTGAAATAAATCAAATATTCATTATAAAATTAAGAGCACTTAAGTAAATAAAAGCAATATACTTAAGCAAAATTTTTAGGAGAGTCACCAATGAGCAGTTCAATTATAAAGAATTTGAAAAATGGTATGACATCTAATTTTTAAGTCTAGTAAGTTCTATGGTCATTGCGGGGGAAGGTGCACTTATTTCTTCTTTCTGTGTATCTGCCAACATAGCAAGAATGAGTGAACTTCTTCAGGTAAGTGTCTGGTCACCATGCTGTCTCCTCTTGGTTCTCATTGTCATGCTGTGAATGAAGTTAACACAGGGTCCACATCTCCACTAGCATTGTCAAAAACACCTTGTGGTATCATAAACCATCATCTGGTAAAACATCTGGTGCTTATTACAGCCTAGAGAAATGTACAGATGTGGTGGCCAGCAACTCACATGGCAATTGCTTCAATTATTTAACCACATATGGATAGAGTGCTTCGTGCTGGTTTTCAAAATGTATCACTTGAACACCTATGCGTATATAAAGAGGGTGGTAGCCTCACACATGCTGCGATAACCACTGAAGCATATCACTCTTAGTCACAGAGGAAAAAATATTATCATGTGTTATACTCATCTGATTAGTAGTACATATCAATTACATTGGTGGCTTGACTGAAAGTCAGTATGAAATTTTATCTTGCTGTGGAATGGTAAACATATTTTCCCTTGGGTGACCACAGGAAAAGTGCCAAGAAGTACATTTTGGTTAGCATTCTGTATTCACGGACCTGTTTTCCAAGACTTTCATTTATTTTAAGTGAATTGGTATGTGGAAACCTTGCAAAACCAAGACTTTTTAGAAAGTTCATTTCTATGAGGGGTGATGGCAGGTGTTGGAATAGGTAAAATCACACTTGAATTTTGTATAAACAACATCTTAGATATGCATGGTTTTGCACTACTAATGTTATTATGCTTTAAAATTTTTCAAATAACTTTGTTCTCAAACCTTTTGATTTAAAACCAAGGTATTTCCTCAGTGTAGAAGACTTGGTGATCAAAATTATGTTTTCTTTAAAAAACTTTAAAACATTTTTAAAATTAGAATTTGAAAATGCTTGTAAAGAACTCTGAGAACAGAATCCTTTCAGATTTTTGTAATCCCCATACACTCTCCTCAACAAAATATCCTTGTCTTCAATTTATCTTATTCCAAAGTAAAATTTTAACAGTTCATATTTATAAAATCTTTCCAAGGTGTTCCAATTTAGTGTTTTATAGAAACAATAAATGTTTTGCCATATATATTTTTAAATTTATGTACTGTTTAATTATATTTTGTAATTATTATAAAAGCACAACAAACATATACAGGGTTGGAAACTAATATGTATGGATCCCACACTCAATTAGTATGGGCAGAAATGTAGGCGCATCTGAAAATAACCTATTAAAATGCAGAGGCATTGGTTAATATGGGCCAGACTGTGAATTTGCTATGATATTCTCCAAGAAAATCAAGCATCAGAGTAGAATAATCATTCTTTTGGAATCTTTTATCCATAAAAAGGAATAGTCTTATATTGGTTAGAGCTAGGGATAATTTGAAAATGTCTCCATTATCTCTAAAAGACTCTAGGATCAAAATCAATACTGAAATGTGCACCAAACCATAATGCTAATGGCTTTGTCAAACTGCTAAAAGGTATAATGTACCTTTGAAACAATGAAAAAAAACATTGGCATTTTCAGAGGTGCTGCCCATCCAAAAACAAGACAAATTACAAGGTAATTTATACTGGTAGAACAATGTTCCTTTTAAGAGAACATAATATAACACATCTGCTATAGCAATTATATTTCCAGCACACCGACACAGTCTTGCACTGATAAGACCTTCAAATAAGATTTCAGAATGCATGTGCTAAAGAGCATTACCATGATGTCAAAGCAAAGTTGTCCCTAATGCATTCAGTATGCTATTACCTGACACTGATTTTAATGAAGATCACAAGAGACATTTGTCGCACAGCCATAAACAGCTTATTGCCTTGACCGAGTGCCTGGGAAGAAATTAAAAAGGGATGAATCAATAGCAGAGATCTGTTTACAACACCTATACTGTTCAGTGATTATCTGACTAAGATAGTTAGTTTTTTTTTCTTTTTTTTTTTTTTTTACACATTGAAAGAGCCCTTTATGGGAGCCTCTGACAATCTGCTCTGCAGTACCTTTGAAAACAATAGGAAATAGCTATTTGGCTTATCCATAAATATGACCTTCTTTTTTTATTCAGTATTATTTTTCTTCAGTATTCAGTATATATTTTCTCAATTATTTTCTGTTTTCTTCACTCCTGGTTTGCTTTCTTTAGTTCACATAGATGAGATGATCAGTGTGTTTTGTACAAAAATATTAGTGTCTCATTAGTGGCCTTTCTGTGGTACTTCACTAAGTTTAAGACTTTTAGGTTAGGAGAACAGAAGTGAAATCTTGGCATTATTCCATCTCAGGGAACTATGATTTGATAGTGAAGAAATTTTGGAAGCCCTTCTTGGCATGGTATCAGAACATCACTACATAAGCCTTCTGGTTATGCAATTAAGCAAATTTGGCCATCTGAGTAGGGACTAATTTGTTTTATCCACTTCTTTTAACATTCTTAAACCTTTTCATCTTTGACTCAGATGGTCATGTTCTTTTTACAGACGTACCACTTTAGATAAACAGACCCGCTAGATGTGCAATAACCTTTTATTACTATACCCTGTTTTATCACTCAAGGGTCAGTCAGGAAAACAGAAAGCACCTTAAATTTTATAAAACCTTAACATGAAGGATTGTAAACACAAGCTGAAAAGCAGCCCAGAGATTAGCAACAGCAAAAAGTAACTACAACCTCTCGGGCTGGAGGGCAACAGGAAGTAATGGTGCTATCAGAATACAGAGGCTGACTAATGGATGACTGCATGGCTGGAGGTAGGAGGGACTCTCCTCCAGGAGGTAGAACTAGGGAGGTAGAAGCAACATGATCTAGCGGCACAGAAAAAAACTTAGCCATCACAGAGACACCAAAAGAAGGGGATAGGGATGGGGAGAGATAGGGATATCCTGACTTCTCTCATCTTCCCATGGTCAAGACTATCTGGTAAGTCTTGGAGTCATAGAAGGATTAAAGGGCCTTGCAAATACATTTCAATGTGACAAAGAAAAGAGAAAAAGGGCAAATAATGAAACTAAGTATAAAATAAAGTGATGGCTGGCAAACTCGCATTTTAGTGGTTTCCAAATAAGGTGCGGAACCAGAGTGTATAAAAGATAATAATTTGGGTTACAGGAAGAAATATAAGACCTTCTTTTGTTATTCATCTCTATCTAAAACAAAGGAAAAAATTAAACTTTATCGTTATGTAATTTTGGTATTGGCATTGACGCTGTCAGTCAGTTTCTAAGTCAGATGGGAATTTATCCTTTACATAATATGATAAATTAGTGTGAAGCAGACAGAACACCCAGGGCAGGATGATGTGAGGTTAGAGGGCATACTTCTTTGTGCATTTTTAGCATACTACACCATTCTTCCATGTGTTTCAGTGGACTATGTGGATTTATGAGTTATAAGAGCTAATTTTGACTACTGTACATAGCAGACACTGAATTAAAAAGATTGACAATAATACTAATAATGCAAGCACAGGCAGACAATAGGAAATGGGAGAGTTGCTAAAAGCCTTTACCAACCATTTCATAAGGTAAACAATGGTGATTTAATCAGAATAAACAAGAAATTTGCCCAAACTTCAAAATTATGTAAAAATTTAAAATATATATGTACTTTAATTATTCATGAAAGTAAATTTTGCCTTAAGTATATATACTACTTTGCAAATTAGCAAAATACAGTGTTGTAGAGACAGAAGATCACAAGCCTTACATTTTTGTTGTATAAAAATTATAATCCCTTTTTTGTTAAAATTTTATTTTTATACTCACATACATGCTATATTACCAACTAATAAGTCCTAATTGTAGTGAGAGATTGTGAGCCTATGTTTAATAGTATTTGTGAAAAGTGATTTTTTTTGTGAGAAAGTTAAATCACTCAGAATTTTATTTTTAAACAGTGCTAAAATTTAACAGCTTTTATGATAAAACTGAAGGCTGATTGACTTCGAGATAATTGATTTCAAAACAAATTAGAATAAAAATTTCTGTAAATAAATAAATCCAGATCCATCTTTCAAAGAAATGAGTTTCAGATTTATACTTGTATTGTGTCTCATATCCCACCAGGTTATTTTCTATGTTGTTTAAATATCATTTGCTGTTATTTGTAAGGATTTTGTGTACACACTTGGAGTCTAAAGATTAGTTATTTACTATGAACTTTTAACTATCAATCTTCAAGCCCAATTAATTAGCAATGTAAAGCTATTGCTGTTGAGGCAATCTAAAATCTGTTCTTGCCCCAGTAGCACTGAGGAGTCCTCAGTTCATTCAACGACACGGTGAAGAATTATAGATCAGAGAGCTTTAGAAAAAGTAAGATTTATTAAAGTACATTTCAAGAGAGAAACGGGCTACTCCAAAGAAAACTGTAGCCATGTAGAAGTAGTAGGTAGAATTTATTAAAGCATACTTTAAGAAGGATGCAGGTCATGCCAAAAAGGGCTATACCTGCACAGAAGTGGGGAGGTCTGTATTATTCTCAGACCATGATGAGAGGTTACAAGAGTGGTGCTAAATGTTTGCTACACGAGGTTATTTTGATTGACAATTTGACTCTTTGTCTACTGTGCATGCGGTTACCCAGAATCCAGTCTGTTATAATTAGATTCATAAACTTCTGGGCATGGGCTTGTTATTATAATGATGGTCTAAAGTCAAGGGGAGGTTGGTGTAGGACTGACTGTGTAAGCACTTGTGGCTGGACCAAAACTGACCACTACGTTATGGCTTTTTACTCTTTTGTTCGTCAGGATATAGAGGTAATTTATAACCATAAAATGGGATTTCCAGGAAGGTCCTAAGGGAGGTCGTTAGGAGAGGCCTTCACTCCCCAGTTGCTCATGTCTACCTAACTACCTAACAAAACTTCATTGGTTCTTGGGTCAATGTCAAACAAAGTGAGGAGTCTGAGATTTTTTCCTACTTGCAACATAGAAACTTGGCCTACCCATGTTTTTTAGATACTGGCAGTAGACATGAGACTCGTGGTTCAGAGAAAAAGGACTTTTCTACTTAAGGTACAGAGGCAGGGCAGCACAAGCTTCATGTTTGCATTGGTTCTTCCTTGCTCCCCAAATCCCACTGGGGTAATTTGGAGTAGTGCAGGGAGAGGTTGTATATCAGTGGTTTGCATCACAGTTGAAGTCTTTTAAAATGAACAATAAGTAAAACTGCCTGACCTTTGGCCTGGAAGTAAACATCTTTCTTTTACTAGACAGCAGCAAATCTGTCTTTTGTGCCAGAAACACTGTTTCTATCTTGCAAGGTGATTCACAATAAAAGTATCCTTTAAAAGATAGTCTAGAACAAAAGATAGTTCCTCTGCTTATACAATGTGCAAAATATTGGAGATCCGGAGAGAATCGTCTCTCTAATATTCAGTAGCTCATATATATAAGTTCCTAATTTGGGGGTGGGGAGAGTGAGAGCAAAACTGTTAATAATTTATTCTGCCTCTTTTTGTTCAAAGGAGTCTTAAAATTTAAATTCTTAAAATTAAGTATATATTATTAATCATATTTAGTAATAGTAGTACATGTGCTTAATTTAAAAATAAACATATATGTTAGAAATGCATTACTCTGCTAAAGTTTTACTAATAGATCTACAAGATCAATAAAAGGTTGGAGATATTTATGATTCTAACCAAGTAGGTTGTAAAAGAATTCAGGAGAACATGGCTAAGTTCCCTATCAATAAGAAAGAAACTAGGCTTCGGAGTTAAGTAGATCTGTGTCCCGTTCCCAGTTCTCCTGTGTAATAAAGGCAGACAAACTAATTTCTCTATGCCTCAACTACGTTAATTTCCGGAAAAATATAATTATTTAAGAATAAAAAAGCATCTATTAATGGTGTTAAAACAAGGCCTAAAATTAGTGTTTTTAAGAATACTGTAAAATCACAATTGTAGACAGCAAATAAAATGATTAGAAAAAGATTAGTTTTAATTTTAATATTAATTTTACCTAAACACTCTTTTAATTAAAACAAAAAGAGAATACAGGCTATATGCTCTCTTTTGTCTGTGATTTCTGAACGTAGCAAAAGGGAAATTCAAAGTGTGACAAAGGAAAATATAAACTTCCTAGAATATATGAGAGATTTTTAAAACTTTAAACATAATACAAGAAGAATATTTTAGTTAAAACCATGTTTCATGACTAAATGTGTGAGTATAATCTCAAAATTTTAATAAATATTTAATGAACTTCCAACTTATCAAAAATTTAATTTATAAAAGTCTGAACAGAAACCATTGTTTCTACATTCATTGTGGAAAAGTTTCGTTGAGACACATGAATTGCTTCCTTTTGCCTTATCTTTCCAACTCTCCTCCCCAAACATTTGCATCACACTTTTTTTTATCTTTAATTTCTAGTTCCTAATTGTCAGCCTCATATGCCCCATGCTTATGACATCACAAATCTCTCCCTATAGAGATAGCAACTTGTGATGTCTTAATTAAATGCACTGTGATGTTTGAACATTTCAAGAATAAATAATCATCCTAGAAGCCCATCTAAATACAGGTGAAAATAAAATATATTGTGCATAAATGAATAAATTATAGATAAAAATGAGATAACATGTAAAGGATAGATAATACTGTCGCTTTTCTGATAGCTAGTGTTATCATAACCACATTTATTTAACATTTCATATGAGCAAGAATAAATGCATTAAGTACTATTGTATCACCTCTGGCTCCAATGAACATATACTCCACTTATAAATTCTTTATTCACTGTTTCTTAAGACTTGATTTTGGAAATATCACTTATTAGATTTCTTTTGAAAAACTTGTATAAGAGTAGTTTTCTTTTACAATGAGAAAAATAATAAGTATTACATAAAAGTTTTGTCAATTAATTTGGTGACAGTCATTTCTTATCTGTTTGAAAGATGATTTTTAAGCTTTGTGTTTTTAAGGTAAATATACTAGTTATAACCAGAAGTTAGATATTGGTTCCCTCTAGCTAAGTCATCATTAAAACCACTATATGAACCAAACTACTCAATAGACTATTTAGAAACAGAACAGAAATTTTGTAAAACATGCATTTTCATTTGATGTATTTTTTAAATATTCTTTATTGTTAATTTCAAGTAAAATGAGATTTCTTTAAAATGAATTATTTACGAAAGTGCCTTTTTTTCAAACTTGGAGTTCCAGGAGGTTCTGAGAACTGAAATAGAATCATTCATTTTGTGGCTCTTTTATTAAGCCTCAGCTTTGTGTATCTATATATTCTGAAATCTCTAGATCTAAAGATAATCAAGATCACATGTCTAAAGAATGGGCCAATTGTACTCAGATCCAGGATCCAACAGTGGAAAGCTAATGCCCTCCTTGGTGAAAGCATATAATCATTTTGAAGTATCTTCTTTGTTTTTTTTTGTTGTTGTTTTTTAAGAGAATGTCAAAAAAGCAGAGTCTAATTTTATGTGCTTGGGAGTAGCTATCTAAGCTTCAGGCAATACAAACGCTGCTATTACTGGGGAGTAAAAGCTCTGCATAATTAACAAACATCATCAGCCTTACAGTTCCTGCAGAATGCGGTAAGTTCCTTGCCTGAAGGCTGCTCTCATCCTAGTAAGTCTGTTTACCCTGTCCAAGATTAGATTACTTTAATTATTATGAAAAAGGCTGCTAAGATCTTACAGCCTAATTATGCAAATGTTTCTAAATGTTCACAAAAGTAATTTATTTATTTGGAGATAAATGAATCTGTTTTGTCATAAAACAGATTGCAGTCCTGGCAATGTACAAGCAGGGTTATGTAGCCTTGGGCAAATCTTTCACCACAAATATCAGTGGGATCCCCAGATTACAACATTTAAAAATACATAAATGTTTTTAGCAGGTTTTTATTGTTTTTGTAAATTATAGTGATCCTAGAAAGTACTATCACAGGTTTAATACTCACCCACCTTGTTATGAAAACATGGTTTCTCAGCAGAAGCATTTAAAAGATGCTAACAACTAAATATTCCTTGTAGACCTATTAAGGTATGCCTGTTTTATTATGCTTAGAGCAAATATCTTCACAATACTGCTGTTTTCCCCCCTCTTCTTTGTAGTATCACAGTTTAAGTAACTTTTTTAAAAATACTGGAAACAGACAGTAGAATATATGTATAAATCATATTACCTATATTCATTTATCTATAAAAATAGTATTAAATTTTATATAAGTTAAACCGTCTATCTGAAAATGACTTCTAAATGAGCTTTTAAATAACAGTATTTTGATATACAGGAGTGTGTCACATAACAACATTTTGTTCAATAATGGACAGCATATACACCAGTGGCCCCATAAGAGTATAAGGGAACTCAAAAATTCATATCACCTAGTGATGTTGTAGCAGTTATAATGTTGTAGTGCAATGCATTACTCATGGTTTTGT
Organism: Pteropus vampyrus; assembly: GCF_000151845.1. Lineage (NCBI taxonomy): Eukaryota > Metazoa > Chordata > Mammalia > Chiroptera > Pteropodidae > Pteropus > Pteropus vampyrus. The sequence goes on along the minus strand of NW_011888878.1, from coordinate 1,141,354 downwards.
GATGATGTTGGTGTAAACGAACCTACTGTTTTAGGTAGTTAGGTAGGCATGAGCGACAGGAGCCCCAGCTCTGTAACTATAGAAACTTCCCTTGAAGACCTTCCTTAAGGATCTCCCAGAAACACCACTCCATTTAGAGTTATAATTTAACCCAAATCCTAGAACACAAAGGCCATAAAAGCTGCTGCTAAACCACCAGGTCTCCACAAACGCATGCACAGAAAGTACTACCCCAAACTGACCATAACCTCAGCCTTATTTATACCATCATTAGAATAATATGACTATGCCCAGAAATTCATGAATCTGATTATATCAGTCTGAATTCTGGGTAAGCACATGCACAGTAGGCAAAGAGTTACACAGCAGCCAATTGTCAGTCAAGGTGACTTCACATAGGGAACATCTAAGACTTCCCATCATGGCCCAACTATAAACAGACCTTGCCACTTCTGAGCTGTTAAGCTCTCTTCACTGAAAATCCACTCCTTTCTTGGAGCATTCTCTGCCTTTTCTCTTTTCTCTTTTATCTTTACACCTCCCAAATTCCACAGGGCTGCAGGCTTCCTTAGTGCAGCTCATCTCCATCTGAAATGTATTTTCAATAAATACTACTTTTTATAAATCTTGCTGACCTATAATTATTTCTGTGTCAGTGGGGAAGAACCAAGTACCACCCCTCCTACCCGCCAATGCTGTTGGGGTGACACTGAATTTCGTATCACTCCAGCGTTAACACTTCCAGTCATATAAAAGTGTTGCACATATAATTATGTACAGTACAGAGTACTTGACAATGTTAATAAATGACTATATTTCTGGTTTATGTATTTAATATGTTATACTTTTATATCATTATTTTAGTGTGCTCTTTCTACTTATATAAAAAAAAAAACTTGTTGCAAAACAGTATGCAGCATTAGCCTGCAGCAGCCTCATCATATAACTTCTATTTACTGCATGTCTTGATTGCATCATTTTCTCTTGTGCTTGATTTTGTACAGTAACACAGTGCATAGGGGCAAAAGGCTATACCACCTAGGTTTGTGCCTAGGAGCAAAAGGCTATACCACCTAGGTTTGTGTAAGCACACTCTATGATGTTTATACACTACAAAATTACCTAATGATGCATTTCTTAGTATGTATCCCCTTCACTAAGCGGCATATGACTATATAATGTAGCTGAAGTTTGCAAACTTGGAATACAACTTTAATCCCATCAAGTCTTTGAATCTAATAATTTTACAGTATTTATGACTATCATTAATATTCTTGGTCATGCCTTAAAATAACCCAGCTGAGATCTGTTAACCAGAGCTTCAAATTTTGACATCAGAAAACTTTTACAAATTTGCACAAGTTTAAGTATCATTAGCCAATATACATATACATACAATTATAAATTTTTAAATGTAAAATTATATACATTAATTTTGCATTAATGTATAAAATAAAAAATATTATATACCTTGCTCATCAGTAAGAAGAATCAACATCATTAAAATGGCCATACTACCTAAAGTGATCTATAGATTTAATGCATTTCTTATCAAAATACCAATGGCATTTTTCAGAGAGCAAGAACAAATAATTCTAAAATTTATATGGAACCATAAAAGATCCCAAATAGCCACAGCAAACTTGAGAAAGAAGATCAAGTTGGAGGTATCATACTACCTGAAAGCAAACTATACTACAAGGCTAATCTATACTACAAGTAATCAAAACTATACTACAAGTAATCAAAACAGCACGGTTCTGGCATAAAAACAGATACATTGATCAATGGAACAGAATAGAGAGCCCAGAAATAAATCTACACCTATACTCTCGCTTGATATGTGACAAATATATAATAGGAGGCAATAATATATAATGAGGTAAAGACGATCTCTTCAATAAATGGTTCTGGGAAAATTGGACAGATAC
>NW_011888878.1:1138311-1139373 GCF_000151845.1 Pteropus vampyrus | reverse complement strand
AAAAAAAAAAAAAGAAACTGAACTACATTTATATACCATATACAAGAATAAACTCAAAATGGATTAAAAACAAATGTAAGACCCAAAACCATAAAAATTCTAGAAGAAAACATAGGCAGTAAACTCTCTGATATTGCTAACAGTATTTTTTTTTTTTTTGATATATCTCCTTGGGTAAAGGAAATAAAAGAAAGAATAAACAAATGGGATTATATCAAATGAAAATTTTTGTACATCAAAGTAAACCATCAAAGAAACAAAAAGACAACTGACTAAATGGGAGAAGATATTTGTTTATGATACATATGAAGAGGTTAATATCCAAAATATTTAAAGAACTCATACAGTTCAACAACAAAAGAAAGCAAACAATCCAATTAAAAAATGGGCAGAAGACCTACACAGATATTTCTCCAAAGAGGAAATATAGATGGTCAATAGACATATGAAAAGATGTTCAAGGTCACTAATTATCAGAGAAATGCAAATTAAAACCACAATTAGATATCACCTCACATCTGTCAGAATGGCTATCATCAATAAATCTAAGAACAAGTGTTGGTGAGGATGTGGAGAAATGGGAACTCTCATATACTGTTGGTGGGAATGCAAATTGCTACAGCAACCATGGAAAAGAGTCTAGAGGTTTCTCGAAAAATTAAAAATGTATATACCTTTTGACCCAGTAATTACACTTCTGGGTATTTATCCAAAGAAAATCAAAACAATAATTCATAAAGATCTATGCACTCCTATGTTCATGGCAGCACAATTTACAATAGCCAAGATATGGAAGTAATCTAAATGTCCGTCAACAGACAATTGGATAAAGAAGTTATGGTTCATATATACAATGGAATATTACTCAGCCATTAAAAAAATGAAATCCTACAATTTGCAATGACCTAGAGGTTATTATGTTGAGTGAAATAAGTCCGACAGAGAAAGGTAAATACCATATGATTTCACTTATATGTGGAATCTAAGGAACAAAAAAGAACAAACTAATCAAAACAGACTCACAAATACAGGGGACAATCTGATGACAGCCAGAGGGGAGGG
>NW_011888878.1:1126360-1138261 GCF_000151845.1 Pteropus vampyrus | reverse complement strand
ACTTATATGTGGAATCTAAGGAACAAAAAAGAACAAACTAATCAAAACAGACTCACAAATACAGGGGACAATCTGATGACAGCCAGAGGGGAGGGGGTTTAGGGGACTGGGAGAATGGGGTGAAGGGTTAAAGAATTACAAACTAGTAGTTGATAAATGGTTGCAGGGCTGGAAAGCATGGCATAGGGAATGCAGTTAGCATTAATATAATGTTTAGTGGAGAGCCAGAGGAGAGAAAGTACAATTAGGGGAATGGTTTTATAAACTATGTAAGTGTCTAATCAATGGACTGTATACTTAAAACTAATAATAAAATAAAATTTAAAAAATTATATATATAATTTTAAATCGTTATAAAAAAACTGTACTCACTATACACTATTCTTGCTTTCCTGACATTTATTATTCTTCTAGAAATAAACTCTCTTAGCCTGAGGTAACCTAGTCTCTAGGTTTGATTGAGAGGGTGTATGACTCCATTGGCCTCCCCTCTTTCCACAAGTGTGGTCACATGACCTAAGTCAAGCCAGTGGCAAGACTTACCTACCAGAAGCTATCAGAGAATGATGATAATGATAGTGATCAAATAATAATAATTTGCAATATAAAAAAAAATTTATTGAGTACTTCTTATATGCTGGGCACTGTGATTAGCTCCTCATGTATATAATCTCATTTAATCCTCGACTCTTTTTCTACTATGAATAGACTCTATCAAAGAGATGGATCTCTGATGACATTCTTTGAGAACAAAGAGAGTTAGGAATCCTGGCATCATGAATGTTAAATTGCAAGTAACAGGCTCTAAAATGAGGTTTAAATAATTAGCTATGGTTGACCATACCAAAAAGAACCATGTCCTGACAAGATGACAAATGCAGATAAACTAGAAAAATTCCAGACTTGGAAAGAGATGCAGACTTTGAACACCAGAGAAAGGATGTGCATATTTCAGAGTCTAAATGATAGTTGCAATGTATTATGTTTTTAAAAGTGTATATGTAAGAAAAGAAATTGGGGGTGCATATGTGCAAGACAGTCCACAGTGAAATGCAAAAGAATCTACTGTTATGAGATACCAGGTAACCCTTTCTATTTATTTTAGTAAAGAAAACCCTGCTTTCATGTAGTGTCCTGATTACATTTTTGAGTTCAAAACGGATTGTCCAATTTTCAAGCACTCTTGCATGGAGACGGCCACGCGATCCGATTTAGGCCAATCAGATTCTCCACCAGAAATTCTCTGCCAGATCAAACAGGGAAGAAACTATTTTTCAACTAAATTGTTAAGCTGACTTGATGTGGGTCTTTGGGGTGACGGGTAGTATGCACTTTGGCCATCTTGCTCCATTTATGAGAGAGCCTGTCTATAAGAGAAGCAAGTGGCAAGGAAAGTGTTGAGCCCTGGGGCTAGCCATGGCTGAAATTAGGTCTGACTCTGGACTTTTCAAATATTTGAGCCAGTAAATTCCCTTGTCTGTTGAAGCTACTTAGAGTTTGATTTCTCCAAACCGTAGCCACGGTTCTGCTGAGAAAAAAGTCCGGAGTTCAAATGAAATGATCTAGAAACCAACATCAATTTCTTTTCTCTATATTTATGTCTGTAACCACTGGTTTTAGATTTAGTTTGTTTTTAGAAGTGTGAGTCATGTTACCTCAAGTAAGGGTCCTAAACATAGTAAATCAAAATTTTGTGAACTTTGCTTATACCCACTAGTTTCTTTTCCTTTAGAAACCTGAGAGACATTGTAGCAGCTACCTCACAGAGTCTTGGTCAGAAACTCGTACTTTCACTCTTCCTCACTTCTTGTGCCTTTAACCACTAATAATACTGTAAATGAGGGAGATAAATCTCAATATCTGTATAAATATATGTGTTTTTTTCAGCCAGGGTTTTATTACAGGAGAATACAGTTTATTAGAAAGAGTTATGTTAGAAATAATGGAGTTTGACTTTTGTACATGTGTTTAAATTAACTGCTATTTAAAAAGACAGGAGAATAGGTCTACAGGGAGATTCCAGCTGAAGCTCTCTTGTGTATTAAATGGATGGTATAAACAATAAACTTAACAGACTTCTCTGATATCACCATTATTTTGGTTATTGAAATTATTAAAGCTGTTTGCTGTCAGTTAAATGATATCTCAAGTGCACCTGCTTTATAATTATTTATTTGAATTGAGATTATTAACATATTCTTTACATCATTTACAGACAATTTGACTTAACATTAACAATTTTTTGCTCTGTAACAAATACATGAGATATATAAATATATGGGTGCATGGAAATTCTATACAATTCAAATAATTAAGCTACAAATGACTCACTATTTGTGTGACTTGTCTGTATTTATGTAAGTAATGGTTGAGACTTATTAACAATTATGATATTTAAGAAGTTTCTGAAATAATGCAAAAATAATTGCAGGCTTCTTGTTCAGTTGAGTAATCAGTTAAGACCAGGAAATTAGCCAGGGGAAAAAAAGCATCATGTCTTGAAGACCAAGGTAAAGACTCTGAATTTTATTCTGAATGAGATGGAAAATCATTAGAATATTTTGAGCAGATCAGGATCACTCTGCCTTTGGCATGGAGAAAAAAAATTTTAAAAACTAGAAAGGCAAGGGCGGAAGCATAGAGATCAGTTAGGCGACAACTGCAAAAATCCAGGCAAGAGATGATAATGACATGAGCCATTTTGGCAGCTAAAAAAGTGATAAAAAGTATTTGAATCCTGAAAATATTCTTATGTTAGAACCCACAGGACTTATTGAAGATTATGTTAAGTTTTAAAAATTATGCAAAACTTTGAAATAAAGCAAAAAATAAATAGTGTATGCTTCCAATGTTTTATGGGGGGAAAGCCCACCTAAGTGTTATCTAGGTGTATATATGGACTTTGTCTGTATTAAACTTACATATTGATTAAAGTTACATATTGATTTGTAGACCTATATCCAGTAGAGATACAAATAAACTTTTTTTAGAGAAAAAGATAAACCCAAGTTTTGGTTTGTTGATCTTTGAGATAGTAATCAGTTTTATATCTAACCCAGCAATCTTTTACTAATATATCTTAATTTATAAATACATCTTACTGTTCTCTTTATTAAGGTCTTTGACATTCATTTTATATTTGCTTTTCATTTTATATTTGCTTTTCACTTTGAAAAATTATACTTTATCATGAGTAAGAGAAAGACAAAAGTCAAAGATGACATGGTGGTTATTGTGTGAGCATTCAAAAGAATGTAATTACTATTTTCTGAATTGGGAAAGTATGGCAATGGAGCAGTTAGGGTGAGAACAGAGAGTTTAATTTTAGGCATTTTCGATAGCGTAGTCATTGGCAGAGTCAGATATTCAGATAAGAAATCCAGGCTGGAGAAATAAATTTGGGAGAGATCACATAGATAATATTTAAAGTCATAGTCTGCATCCGATTACTTAAGCATGAGTATAAGTAAAAGAAAAAAAAATGTCCAAGGACCAAATCCTGGGGCACTTTAACACTTAAAAGATTTAGAATATCAGAAAGATCCAGTAAAGTGCACTAATAAAGAGCAGCTACAAGGGTAGAAGAAAAATTGATAGAGTGCTATCCTAGGAGCCAAGAATAAAAATAGTTCCAAAAAGGAGGTTAATAAATTATGTCAAGTGAAGCCAATAAGATCCAGCAAAACAGAGATAGAAATTTACCATTGGCTTTGGCAACCTGAAACCTTGAACAGAACAGTTTAGGGCCGTAATGAAGACAAAAGCCAGACTGATGTAGTGGCATAAAGAGAAAAGCAAATGTCAAAAGTATGAATTGTAAAATAAATAATTAGGGTATAGTCATACACACAGAAATACAAACGAACAAACAAGAGATAAAAACAAGAACATAGGTGGATCTTATAAATATAATATTGAGGGGGAAAAAAGACATAAGGGTACCTACCACATAATTTCATGTATTAAATGTTCAAAACTAAGCAGAACAAAATACTATTTATGGATGGCTACATTGGTAGTTAAAACATAAATAAAAGCAGGAAAACAATTACCATAAAACTCAAGATAATGGTTACCTCTTAGGAGAAAGAAAAGGAATGTGACTGAGAAAGAATACATGGGGACTACTGGGTTGTTGATAATGTTCTATTTCTTTTTTTAGGTGATGATTCAGGAGTGGTCCCCTTATAACTAACTGTCCATATACATTTTTCATCTATATCATGTTTTTGGCTGTGTTTTACATGTGTGCTGTATTTCACAATAAAATAATTTTAAAGAGTGAATAGAAGGTATAGGATGTAGGGTTTAGACACTTTTTTCAAGAAGTTTTTTATTAAAGGAGAGGGCAGAGAAATGGGGCAATGGCTGTAAAGAGATGTGATTTTAAGGAAGATAGTGTCACATGTTTGCAAACTAATGAGAATTATTCTGTAGTGAGGGGAAACTGATGACTTAGGAGAGAAGAGGAATGATGCATGTGTAAAGTCTTTGAGTAAGTAAAGGGGAAATACAGTGGAGGTGCCTTTAGATAAGAGGGATAGTAGTTCAAACGTACAATAAGAGAGAAGGTGAATTCATGAGTATAAATGCTGGACATTTGACAAACAAAATAATGGCAGCAGGTAGAAGGTTTTCCTGGTTGCTTGTTTTCTTAGTGAAATAAGAAATAAGTCATTGATATGGTAGAGAAGTAGAAGATGTTAAAGTTTTGAAGAGATAGAAAAGGTATGAAATTGTCTTCTAAGGGGCAATGGAAATTAAGATGTCTAAGGAAATGCATAATAGGCTTATCTATTAGAAAACACTAAAGGTACACTTGAGGTTATGCTCAAGAATTTAATATAAGATGGTCAGTGATGTTATGTGTATTTCTCTAGCAATATTCAGCTATGTAGATACAAGCAGTAAGTAGTTTAAGAACTGAATTTAACTAGAAGAAAGATTTTGCTGGACAGATATTATTTGTAAAGAAACTATACAAGGGAGTCCATTTATGGAAATGTTTCTAATGATAAACTGTAGAACCCAGCGCTGATAAAGAAAAAGAAGTGGCAGTGAAAAGGTGGTAGAATCAATGATTGGAGGTATTGGGGATATTAAAGAATTTTTAAAAAATCAAGCCAAAAAAAATATATATAACTACAATATTAAGTTAATATTTGTGGTCAAATACAGTCTTAGTAACATAAAAATTAGACTACAGCTTTATGTACTTTCTCATGTGTTCCTTCATCCTCTTCAAACCTTCATTTTTCATCTACCTCTCCCTGAAGTAGAGTTAATTGAATAGGAAAGAAAGTGTAGGTGGTGTGTGGCAGGATTTGGGGTGATGGTGCATAAAGGAAAGAAACATACAAGAAAAAAATCCCCCATTAAAAAGACTTCCTGTGCCTTTATGGACTTAGACTACAACAGTTTATCCTTTGCAGATATAAGAGGACCTATTTATCTCAGGCAGCATTTAAGCCATGACCATTGCCCCTTCTAGGTGGGCAATGAGATTTTCTTTCTTGTGACACCCCACAGAACCGAGTACAGTGCTCATTATCATTGATAGCTATTAACTAGCAAAGAGTAGAATGCAGAGGGAAAAATTTGTGCCAGGGTAATTTTCTTATTAAAAAATTTATTTTCCTGCTGCAATTTGTTAAAACAAGGGACAGAAATAAGGTCTAGAATTCCCAATTATAGCATAAGCTCACTCCTCTAGTCTCTGTATTCTCAATTTCTTTAAAAAGTTATATCTTAGAGACAAGAAAATGAGATGCATATATTTGTCCTATTATAATTAATATTAGCACTATATTTAGGAGTTCTATGGAATCTTTCAACAATGCAATTCAAAAACATTTCCTGCTGGAGAATATCTTAAACTTGATACTTTAAAGACCACAGAATAGCACCATTTGGAAAACTGTGTGAAAGTTTGTTAGTGTATCAGGCAATGAAAATATTCACAAAGTCAAAAGTAGAATTGGCCTACATGTGAAGAAGATTCTTCAAGAAATAAGTTTATCTTCAAGGTAAAAAATGTGGAGGAAAACATTACTCCATATTTGATGTCTTAAATTTTAGCTTGTTTTTCTTATTTCTACAGAGTGGAACTGTCTAAATGGAAATAGCATACAAAAAAGAGACCAAAGGAATTGGGACACTGACCCCACTCTTTCCCAGGTGAATCCATATCACTTGTAATGATGTTACAAGATGTGCCTGAATTTCCATACCCCTGGAATCTATTACCCTTGGATCTATTCTTTTCATGCTGAATTATTCTTTGGCAAAGAGATTGAAACTCTCAAAAAGAACAGAATAGATCATCTGAAGATTAAAAATACACTGCAAGTGTTAAAAAATAAATAGCAAGCTTGGGAAATAGAGTTGACCAAATAGAGGAAAGGATCAGTGATATCGAAGATAGAAATCTAGAAATAAATCAGAAGGAAGAAGAGAGAAACCAAAGAATGAAAAATAATGAAAGAGAAATTCAAGAACTAGCTGATATCATCAGGAGAGGAAACAAGAATAATGGGCAATATTGAAGGTGAGCAAAATGAGCAGAAACTAGAAAGCATTTTCAAACAAATAGTTGAGGAGAATTTTGAGAATCTAAAAAATGAACTGGAGCTTGGAATTCAAGAAGTCGAAAGAACATCTAATTATCTCCACCCAAAAAGGCCATCTCCAAGACACATTGTATTAAAATTACCAAAAATCAATGACAAAGATAGAATTCTCAGAGCAGCCAGGAAAAAGAAGATGGTAACTTATAAAGGAAAACCCATTAGTTTATTGTCAGACTTCTCAGCTCAAAACTTACAAGCCAGAAAGGAGCGGAATCAAATATTCAAACTATTAGTGAAAGGAACTACTAGCCAAGAATAATGTATCCAGCAAAGCTATCCTTTAGATATAAAGGAGAAATAAAGACCTTTCCAGACATACAAAAAACTGAGGAAATAATCCACTATGAGGCCTGCACTACAGGAAATACTGAAAGGGGTCAGTTCACCTAAAATAAAATGACAAAAAATAATAATAATTAGGAGTAAGATGACTATCAGGCAAATAGAAGCAGAGGAATGCAACTCTTACTAAGAACAGGGCATTATAAACTTAAGCAATAAGAAGAAATTTGCTATAGCAAGATAATAACAAACATACAGTGTACATAGGGACAAATTGAGACAACAATGACTGAAAATGGAAGAATTCAAAGATCTAATTTCTGTACAGGGGAATGGAGATAAGGCACGTGCAGAAGAAAATGGATATATGTATATATATATATTACTATTACATGTTCATAATAGGAACCACAAGCCAAAGATTCAGAACTAAAGTATATAACATAAAAAAGAAAGACCAGAAGGAAAACCCACAAAAGACAACCAAAATAATGAAAACAGAAACAAAACGACAAAGAAGCAATGGAAACACTGAGCTACCAGAAAGTAAAAGATAAAATGGCTGTAAGAAGTCCTCATGTTTCAATAATCACTCTAAGTGTAAATGGACTGAACTCACCAACAGAAAGGCACAGAGTTGCAGATTGGATCAAAAAGCAAAACTCAACCATATACTGCCTCTAGGAGAACATCTCAGTTGCAAATGCAAATACAGACTCAAAGTAAAAGAATGGAAGTGATATTTCAGGCAAATGGAATTCAGAGAAAAGCGGGAGTAGCAGTAGTAATATTGGACAAAATAGACTTTGAAATTAAAAAAGATAAAGAAAGATAGCGAGGGACACTTCATAATGATAAAGGGAATCATGCACCAAGAAGATATAACAATGATTAATATCTATGCTCCCAATCAGGGAGCCCCGAAATATGTAAAGCAATTGCTAACAGAACTGAAGGGAGAAACAGACCAAAACATTATCATAGTAGGGGATCTAAATACCTCACTGTTGGATATGGACATATCATTCAAACAGAAAATCAATAAGGAAATAACATCCTTAAAGGACACATTAGACCAACTGGACATAATTAACATTTACAGAGCTTTGCATCCCCAAGCAGATGCTTATACATTCTTCTCTAGTGCACATAGAACATTCTCAAAGATTAACCACATACTGGGACACAGAGATAGCCTCAACAAATAGAAGAGGGTTGAAACCATACCAACCATAATCTCTGATCATAATGCTTTGAAAATAGAGATCAACTGCAAAAAGAAAACAGAAAGAACCACAAATACATGGAGATGAAACAACACGCTACTGAAGAATGACTGGGTCAGAGAAGAAATAAAAAGAGGGATCAAGAGATACATAGAAACAAATGATAATGATAGCGCAACATATCAAAACTTTTGGGACATGGCAAAAGTGGTCCTAAGAGGAAAGTTCATATCATTATGGGCCTATCTCAAATAACAAAAATGAGCCTAAATAAACAACTTAATGCTTCATCTTAAAAAATCTAGAAAAGGAAGAACAAATGAAGCCTAAAGTCAGCAGAAGGAAAGAAATAATCAAAATTAGAGCAGAAATAAATGAAATTGAAAACAAAAAAATGATAGAAAAAATAAATGCAACAAAGAGCTGGTTCTTTGAGAAGGTTAATAAAATTGACAAACCCCTGACTAGACTCACTCAAGAAAAGAGAGAGGACACAAATAAACAAAATCAGAGATGAAAGAGGGGAAATTACAACAGACATCACAGAAATACAAAGGGTCATGCAAGAATACTATGAAAAAGTATATAACACCAAATTTAATAACCTAGAAGAAATGGACTAGTAGTTAGAAAAATACAGCTTTCCTACTGAATCAAGAAGAACTGGAAAATCTAAATAGACCCATAAGCAGTATGAAAATTGAAACGATTATCAAAATCCTACCAAAAAGTAAAAGTCCAGGACCAGATGGCTTCTTCAAAATTCAAAGAAAATTTAATACCTATTCTCCTCAAATTCTTCCAAAAAATCAAAGAGGAGGCAATACTTCCCAATTCATTTTATGAGGCCAATATTATCCTGATACCAAAACCTGGTAAAGATAACACAAAAAAAGAAAACTACAGACTGATATCTCTCATGAAACAGATGAAAAAATCCTAAATAAGATACTATTGAACCAAATACAGGAACATGTTAAAAAGATAATACACCACGATCAAGCTGGCTTCATCCCAGAGGCACAAGGATGGTTCAACATATGAAATCAATTAATGTGATACACTACATAAACAAATTAAAACATAAGAATCATATCATCATATTAATAGATGCAGAAAAAAGCATTTAACAAGATACAACATCCATTTATAATCAAAACACTTAACAAAATCAGTATAGAAGGAAATAACCTTAACATAATAAAGGCCATATATGACAAACCCTCAACCAACATTATACTTAAATGTGAAAATCTAAAAACTTTCTCTCTAAGATCAGGAACAAGGAAAGGCTCTCCACTATCACTGATGTTATTCAATGTAACATTAGAGATCCTAAAGAGTGCCATCAGGCAAGAGAAAGATATAAAATGCATCCAAAAAGGAAATGAAGAAGTCAAACAGTCACTATTTGCCGATGATATGATTCTGTATATAGGAAGTATTAAAGGCTCCACAAGAACACTACTAGAAACAAAATGCAAAGACAGTAAAGTGTCTGGATACAAAATCAACGTTCAAAAATCCATAGTGTTCCTATACACTAATAATGAAGTGTCAGAAAAAGAAGTGGAAAGAGTAATTCCTTTTGTAATTGCAACAAAAATAATAAAATACCTAGGAATAAATTTAATGAAACAAGTGAAGGACCTATATAATGAAAACTATAAGACCCTATTAAAGAAATCGAAGATTATATAAAGAATGAATTCCTTCTGGCCTTAAGACCTGGCATCACACTGGATTTGCTCCTCTGAAGGTCACTGATGCTCAATAAGCACCAGGTCCAAGTGTGTTCTTGGCCCTCACCATCCATGAACTATTTATTTGTGACATTTAACCCTGTTTACTAAACAGTACTTCTATTCTTCCTTGGCTTTCATGGCATCACACCTTTGAGTTTTTTTCCTGCCTCTCTGGTGGGTCCTCTTTTTTTTCACTGACTCCTTTGCCAGTTCAGCACTGTAATGCTATAAGAAATCACTGTGTTAACTCTCTTTTACCTTTTCTCTCTCTTCTATCTCTGGGGAATTGGTCAAAGGATTTTTACCTTCAGTTTTATGAAGATGACTCCCAAATCAATATTTTTAGTTCCATCCGAACTAGACACACACACACACACACACTTCCAGCTACTGGCTACATATTAAACATATTATTTTTCCAGCTCAACAGATCAGATCACTTTTTCTCTAGATTTCTAACTCATTTGTGTTCCCTGATTAAGTCCCTCATGACTGCTTACCTGGTCTAAATACTCTATCAATCACCTGATCAGTCTTTAGGCCACTTTTTACACCTTCCCCAATCCATTTTAAATATGACCAGCAGATCAAGATCTCTTAAATGTGACAGGGATTACTTCATTTTACCTACTGAAAAATTTCAACTGTCCTCCACTACCCACTGAATTCTATAAAATTCTCTCATTTTATTGTCTATCGTCCATATAATTTATTCATGAAAATCCTATGACAAATATTACGTTCTACCACCTTATAACTATTTATGTCTGTCTCTTATATTTCCTACTAGAATGAAAGTTTCTTAAGACAAAGATCATGATTTTCAAGCTTGTTGATCCCTTATTGTACCTAGCACCATGCCTTATACAAAAGAGAAGTTTAATAAATCTCTAAAAAGGAGGTAGGATTTTCTCTGGGGCCTTGGGTAATTGCTGTTGCTTTCACATGATGATTTTTGTTGTTTATTCTTAAGCTCAGCCTTAATGTATATAATAAAATGATCTCTTTCCAGTTTCTCAGTAGAGATGTTATAGTTCCACCCAGGATCTACAGGAGGGACAGCTGTTTCTCCATTGGGATATATGGGATCAGATAGATGGAGCTATTGGCATACTTTCTCGCCTCCCATAAAATTCTTTCTTGTTCAGTATCAATAATGTTTTGGAGTGAATTTGTTGTATAAATTATACCTTTTTCCTTATATAATACCTTTTAAATGCCTTAAAAAGAAACAAGCTCTGATCAGAAAATTCAATTCTATGAATGTATTCTATGGGGGAAAAAATGAGATTGAGCTTAAGCATTTAGCTTTCAGAATGTTTATTATAATAATTCCAGTAATACGAAATTGGAAAGGAAAGATGAGAGGCATAAAGATTAAAAGAGAAGAGATAAAACTGTCATTATTTGCTGGTAATATGTTCAGCTATGTAGATAATCCAAGAGATCAAGAGGGAAGCTATTATATCTAGTGAGAAAACTGACAAAGTTTGTTGAATACAGAATAAGCTAATAAAAATCAATAGATTTCTTCTATGGCAATAACAATAACTAGCTAGAAAACATAGTAGATGACATTATTTGTGATAGCAAAGTAACCAATAAAATGATGAATCAAATGTTTGTGGGAAAATAATTTGAAGAAATATAAATATATCATGACTCACCCTTGGAAAAGAAAACATATTACTGTTATAATACAGATGCAATACTGGACAGAATAGATAAAAACAAAAAACAAAAAAAACCAGAATATAGGATTCAGAAATATACCTGTGTATATCCAGAAATATACTTGTGTATACCAGTGTAGAGGTGGTAACACAAACCAGTGTGGAAAGAATAAATTATTTAGAAGTTAGCATTGGAAAAACTGGTGAACTATATATTGGAGGGAAAGTCTGAATATCTTACATCTTTTATAAAGGTATACTCCATATGAATAAAAGACTTAAATGTGAGAGAAGAAAATTGTAAAATTAATAAAAGAAAATGTAGAATGCCGTAAGAACTTCAAAG
>NW_011888878.1:1123432-1124845 GCF_000151845.1 Pteropus vampyrus | reverse complement strand
TTGCATTTCCCTAATAGCTAGTGATGTTAAGCATCTTTTCAAATATTTGTTGGTCATTCGTATGTCCTCTAGGGAGAAGTATCTGTTCAGGTCCTATGTCCATTTCTTTTAATTGCATTATTTGTTTTTGTTTTTTCTTCTGTTATTAGTTGTATGAGTTCTTTGTATATTTTGGATATTAGGCCCTTATCAGAGGGGTTGTTCTCCAATAAAATTTCCCATTCGGATGGTTGTCTCTTTAGTTTGTTGACAGTTTCATTTGCTGAGCAGAAGCTTTCTAGTTTGATGTAGTCTCATGCATTGATTTTAGCTTTTACTTCCCTTGCTTTTGAGGTCAAATTCATAAAATCCTCTTTAAGTCTAAGGTCCTTGAGTTTCGTTCCTATGTTTTCTTCTATGCATTTTATTGTTTCAGGTCTTATATTTAGGTCCTTAATTTATTTTGAGTTAATTTTAGTATATGATGATAGACAACAGTCTAGTTTCATTCTTTTGCAGGTGGCTTTCCAGTTTTCCAAACACCATTTATTGAAGAGGCTTTCCTTTATCCACTGTATGTCTTTGGCTTTTTTGTTGAAATTATTTGCCCATATAATATGAGTTTACTTCTGGATTTTCGATTCTGTTCCACTGTATTTGCATATTGTCTTCAATAGTGTTCTTGTGGAGTCCTTAGGGTTTTCTACATACAGATTCATGTCATTAGCAAATAGTGACAGTATGACTTCTTCGTTTTCTAATTGGATGACTTTTATATCTGTATCTTGTCTGATTGTACTTGCTAGGATCACCAATATTATGTTGACGAATAGTGGCGATAGTGGACAGCCTTGCCTTGTTCCTGATCTTAAAGAGAAGGTTTTTAGTTTTTCACCATTAAGTATAATGTTGGCTGCGGGCTTGTCATATATGGCCTTTATTATATTAAGGTACTTTTCTTCTATACCAATTTTGTTAAGTGTTTGATCATAAATAGATGCTGTATCTTGTCAAATGCATTTTCTGCATCTATTGATATGATTGTATAATTCTCATTTTTTAATTTGTTTATGTGGAGTATCACATTAATCAATTTTGTATGCTGAACCATCCCCGTGCCTCTGGGATGAAGCCCACTTGATCATGGTGTATAATATTTTTAATATGTTGCTGTATTAGGTTCACTAGTATCTTATTTAGTATTTTTGCATCTCTGTAGAGGAGAGATATCGGT
This sequence comes from Pteropus vampyrus, assembly GCF_000151845.1. NCBI lineage: Eukaryota > Metazoa > Chordata > Mammalia > Chiroptera > Pteropodidae > Pteropus > Pteropus vampyrus. The sequence continues at coordinate 1,123,632 of NW_011888878.1, read as the reverse complement.
CTGTACTTTTGTTTTCTTGTGTTATGTTTATCAGGTTTTGGTATCAGGATAAAATTGGACTCATAAAATACATTTGGAAGTATTGCCTCCTCTTTGATTTTTTTGGAAGAATTTGAGGAGAATAGGTATTAAATCTTCTTTGAATGTTTGGTAGAATTCACTGGTGAAACCATCTGTTCCTGGACTTTTACTTTTTGGTA
>NW_011888878.1:1117797-1122460 GCF_000151845.1 Pteropus vampyrus | reverse complement strand
CTACTACGATAGTGTTTTGGTCTGTTTCTCCCTTTAGTTCTGTTAGTAATTGCTTTACATATTTCGGGGCTCCCTGATTGGGAGCATAGATATTAATAATTGTTATATCTTCTTGGTGCAGGATTCTCTTTATCGTTATGAAGTGTCCCTCAGTATCTTTCTTTACCTTTTTTTTTTATTTTTAGTCTGTTTCATTCAATATTTGTACTGGTAATCTAGCTTTTCTCTAAATGGTATTTGCTTGGAATATCATTTTCCCCCCTTTCACTTTGAGTCTATATTTATCTTTGGAGCTGAGATGTGTCTCCTGGAGGCAGCATATGGTTGGATTTTGTTCTTTGATCCATTCTGCAACTCTGTGCCTTTTTATTGGTGAGTTCAGTCCATTCACATTTAGGATGATTATTGCAATATGAGGTCTTCTTATAGCCATTTTATCTTTTGCTTTCTGGTAGCTCGGTGTTTTCATTGCTTCCTTGTCCTTGTGTTTCTGTTTTCTTTATTTTGTTTGGGTTTTATGGATTTTGCCTCTGGTTCTTCCTATTTTATGATATATACTTTAGCTCTGAATCTTTGGTGTGTGATTACCATTACCCGGGTCCTTCAAAGGGACATCTCATCCAGATGGCTAGAATTCTCTCTAGTTTCTACAGTCAGAGTTATTGGAATCTCCTCTTCCCTGGGCTGGGGAACTCCCAGATGTGACCAGGACGCTCTTCTCCTTCAGGAGAGCCTCTGCAGCCTCGCTCTCCCTCCTGGTGATCCTCTACCACCCACGGTGCGGGTCCAGCTCGATTAGGGACTTTGCCTCTCCAATCAGCTTCGATGTGGCTCTTTTATATTATCAGATGTAGGTGTTATAATCAGCTGGACTTCAGGTGATTCTCCATGTTGATTATTTTATAATTTGGTTGCAATTTCAATGTGTTCCTGGGAGGAGATGAAGCCTGCTTTTATCTAGTCTGCCATCTTTCCCCTTTCCCAATTCCTCGTGTATTTCTAATTGTGATGAACTTAGTCAGATTAAAAGAACAATTAACTTGGGTTGTCAGGCAACTTGTCTATTATTACATTGTTCTAAGTCTTGGCCCAATGTAAGTTATTTAGGAAGAACAATAATATTTGCATGGCACTTTAGAATTTACAAAATGCTTTCATCTAAATTCTTATTTTATCTTCACAATAATTTTGTGAAGTAATGGGTGAGGTGGTCAGAGCCATTGCTTTCTAGGGAATAATGTATAATTGATTTATCATCATATACTCTCTTTCTCTGCCAAATTGATTCCAAACTGAGTCATTCTATTTTGTAAAAGATAAAGACATTACTGGAAAAGAACATTCATTCTGTTGGGACAGTTTCCCCCCGAGGTTACTTCCCAGTGTGCAATAGCATCGATATATACATTTTTCTTAAAATACAATATAAGAAATTAAAACTGTAAGCTAGGCCTCTAGGAAGAGTTGAATATACAAGAACAAGAAATACTCCAATCTTATAGGCTTGGCAAGAAGTGGAATGAGTTTCTGTGCAAGGAGATTTCTAAATTAACACCTGCTAGTTCTCAGATATTATGATTCCATTGAATTTAGAAATGGTAGGAGGAAAACACAATATCCTCAATCTTTCACAAAATGTGTTTATCCTGTTATTTAAATGTGTTTTTAAAATTAAATTTTGCAGTAAGAAAATCAGCAGTTTAGAGTAAAAGCTATGTTGGTCTAGCTGAATGCCTTTTTTTCCCATAAAGTCAGAACGCTGACCACAATACTTCTCACTCTAGAAAAATAAAATAGAAAACTGTTAACTGATTAGGTTGCATAAAGATTAATGTGAGTGGAAATGAATAATTTGGAATTCAGTTTGGTTTAGGTAAGCAAAATTGTTTATCTTAAATCTCAGGAGTCAGCAAAATTTGGTTTTCTTTACCTCCAATTCCATTTAGAATCAGGAAATGTAGAAATAAAGGGTTGTATAATCACACATATACATGTATTTAAATTAATTACCAAAGAAAGCAATGTTTTCTGAATGTTAAAAATTTCAGCTTATTCTAGCTTTATTTAAAACTGCTTCCATAACACTATGGACAATAAAAGCAACGATTCAGGCAAAACAGTTTAAAACTAATCACATTTATCAAAATGTAAATAATATTATTTTTCCTATTATAAAAATAATACATTATTTTTGCAAATATTTCAAGAAATATTAAATTAGTATTAAAATATGATATGAATAAAGTATAGAGAGGAAAGTAAATCACCAATAATTCCAAAAATACAAAAATAACTTCTAGTAACATTTTATTATAATTCTTCCAAAATTTCTATGACTTCTACATTTTGCGATTATCCTGTTGACCCTCCGGCTTTAATATTCACAGGGCAATAAGAAATAGGAACTGAAGAAACAGAGAGGAGGCCAGGAAAAGTAGCAGCATTTACAGCCAAGACAAGTTTTATGAGATAAATCAACTAAGAGTTTAAAAGCAGTTGGCAGTATGGTATCATCTGCTCTTATTCCAGATGTACCTAGGTAAGAAACAGAAAGCTTTATGTTGTGAATATAAAATGTCCAAGTACATATAAACCTCAAGTTAAAGAAAAGCACAGAATCTCACAGCATGTAAAGAGGTAAATTAGGGAGATATAATATTTATTATTGTGTATTTTTAAATTTACAAACCACACACTTAGTAAATTGTTAACTAATTTTACTTTCCAACAAAATACCTAAGTTTAGTTTATCAGCTTACATAGGTAAAAGCACATTTTTCACAGACCCACAATAGTCTTCAACCTTATGATCAACTCCTAAGCAACTGTTTAAATAGATGGTTTTATTCCCAGATATTTCATTTCCCCTATGGTAGTCACGTAGTCCTTTCTTAAATGTATGGAGTTCTGCCATGATCTGGGCATCGTGTCTAGCATTCATTCTCTGATTTGCTAACCCTGAATCCTCAGAGTGCCCCAGGGAAGAATCTGCCTGTTTATTAGTGCTCCAGTTACCTTCATCCACTCCTTTGGTCATATTAGTAAGTGAATTAACTCTTGCCACTGAATGGGCATACATTAATTATGTAAGTTAAAAAAGTCAACTAGCTATCCCCTTCACCTTCTACAAACTGTAGAATTTTGTGTATACTAAAGGAGAATAACAGCATAGTGTGGTCACATAGCTTTTCTCATCTTTGATATCACAACTGGGCAGAACAATATGTGATAGAGAGTATGAGATCAAATATTGATCCTTCAGGATTACAGGTTACAACAAAGAATGAGTGGACTACTGAAAGAAAAAGAGTCACTTCAAGGAACAGTAGAATGGGGTGGCTAGTTTTATAATCAAAGGCAATTTACAATGTAGGAAGTCAAAACTCTATCAGTCAACATTCAGGAACTGCCATAAAGCCTTTTAGACTTGGTTTATAACCTGGAATTGTGGAAAGAAATATCCTGAATTATTCACTAGCAATCTCATGACTCAAATATGTAACAAATTTAATAATAATATAAATGTGAATAGTACTAATAAAAAGGAAAAATAACCATTCTATTATCAGGAAGGTATCTTTTGAAATCGACATTTTTAAAACTACTACTTACTGATATATCTAAGAGAGGGATGAACCAATCGGAAGATCTTCTCAAACTTGAATTTTGCATGTTGCAATTTAGTTGATGTCTTTTACACATTAAAAATATCATTTTCTCTATTTGTAAAAGATAAGTTAGTCACAAAAAAATTTTCTGCTCTAAATAAAATGTACCCTCTTTTCCTTTTTGAAATTATTCCTTCCTTTGCATCATTATTACAATACCACCAACATTCTTAAAGGCTTTGTTCCATTAAATATACTTTTTGTATCTTTAACATCCTCGTCACAGTTTTAATTTAATCTTCCCATAAACATATCAATTTCCCTTTTCCTAACAAGTTTTTTCCCATATGTTTTCTTCACCACACTTCAAGATAGAATGCCTGATGGTTAGTCATTGCTTGTTGTTCCTTGTGGCTAATGAATTCTTTCTGGCCATAAGACCTGGAATCACACTAGATTTGCTCCTCTGAAGGTCACTGATGCCCAATAAGCAGTACAGGAAATACTGAAAGGAGTCAGTTCACCTAAAACAAAATGACAAAAAAAAAAAAACACAAAAAACCATAATTAGGAGTAAAGTGACTATCAGGCAAATAGAAGCAGAGGAGTGCAACCCTTACTAAGAACAGGGCATTATAAGTGTAAATAGTAAGAAGAGAATTGTTATAACAAGATAGTAATGAATGTTTAGCATACATAGGGACAACTTGAGATAACAATGACTGAAAAGGGGGTGGGATTCAAAGATCCAAATTCAGAAAAGGGGAATGGAGATAAGGCACGTGTGTGTGTGTGTGTGTGTGTGTGTGTGTGTGTGTGTGTGTGTGTATATAAAACTATTCTTTACATATTCATAATGGTAACCATATACCAAAGATTCAGAGCTAAAGTATATATCATAAAATAGGAAGAACCAGAGGTAAAACCCATAAAAGCCAACCAAAATAAAGAAAACAGAAACACAAGGACAAGGAAGCAATGAAAACACCAAGCTACCAGAAAGCAAAAGATAAAATGGCTATAAGAAGACATCATATTGCAATAATCATCCTAAA
>NW_011888878.1:1095496-1116692 GCF_000151845.1 Pteropus vampyrus | reverse complement strand
CATATCAATAGATGTAGAAAAAAATTTCAACAAGATACAGCATCCATTTATGATCGAAACACTAGAAAATTGGCATAGAAGGAAAGTACCTTAACATAATAAAGGCCACATATTATGAGCCCTCAGCCAATATTATTCTTAATGGTGAAAAACTAAAAACTTTCTAAGATCAGGAACAAGGCAAGGCTGTCCACTATCACCACTGTTATTCAATATAACATTGGAGGTCCTCATGAGTACTATCAGACAAGAGAAAGATATAAATGACATCTAAATAGGAAACGAAGAATTCAAACTGTCACTATTTGCCAACGACATGATTCTCTATATAGAAAACCCTAAAGACTCCACAAGAACACTACTAGAAATAATAAACAAATACTGGTTTAAGTTTCTGGTTACAAAATCAACGTTCTGATTACAAAATCTACATTAAAAAATCCATAGTGTTTCTATACTAACAACGAAGTGTCAGAAAAAGGAGTGAAAAAAAAATTCCTTTCACAATTACAAAAACAACAAAAAATACCTAGGAATAAATTTAATAAAACATGTGAAGGACCTATATAATGAAAACTGCAAGAATCTAGTGAAAGAAATAGAAGCAGATACAAAAAAATGGAAAGATTTTCCATCTTCTTGGATTAGAAGAATCAACATAGTTAAAATGACCATATTACCCAAAGCATTATACACATTTAATGCAATCTCCACCAAAAACTCCATCAGTATTTATTAATAAAATAGAACAAAAAAATCATTAGATTTATATGGAAGCACAAAAGATCTCAAATTGCCAAAGCCATCCTGAGAATCAAGAAGGAGGCTGGAGTTATCACTCTGCCCGACTTCAAATTATACTACAAAGCGACAATAATCAAAATGGCAGGGTATTGGTAGCAAAACGCACACACAGACCTGTGGAATAGAGTCAAGAGTCCAGAAATAAACTCATATTTATATAGGCAAATAATTTTCAACAAAAAGCCAAAACATACAGTGGAGAAAGGAAAGTCTCTTCAATAAATGGTACTAGGAAAACTGGAAAGCCACCTGCAAAAGAATGAAACTAGACTGTTGTCTATCACCACAAACCAAAATTAACTCAAAGTGAATTAAAGATCTAAGTATAAGACTTGAAACAATAAAATGCACAGAAGAAAACATAGAAACGAAACTCAAGAACCTTGGACTTAAAGAAGATTTTATGAATTTGACCTCAAAAGCAAGGGAAGTAAAAGTTAAAATGAATGAATGGGACTACATCAAACTAAAAAGCTTCTGCTCAGCAAAAGAAACCATCAACAAGGTAAGGAGACATCCATCAGAATGGGAAAATATATTTGCAAGCAACGCCTCCGATATGGCCTAATATCCAAAATATACAAAGAACTCATATGACTCAATAACGACAAAAACACAAATGATCCAATCAAAAAATGGGCAGAAAGTCTGAACATACACTTCTCCCTAGAGGACATACAAATGGCCAACAAACATGAAAAGATGCTCAACATTGCTAGCTATTAGAGAAATGCAAATCAAAACCACAATGAGATACCATCTCACACCTGTTAGAATGGCTACAATCAACAGGACAAGTAATAACACATGCTGGAGAGGATGCTGTGAAAAAGGAACTCTCATACACTGCTGGTGGACTGCAAATTGGTACAGCCACTCTGGAAAACAGTATGGAGGGTCCTCAAAAAACTTAGAATTGATCTACCTTATGATCTGGCAATCCTTCTACTGGGTATTTACCCCAAAGACTTGAAAACCCATATCCGAAAAGATACTTGCACATCAATGTTCATAGCAGCGTTATTCACAGTGGCCAGGACATGGAAGCAACTGAAGTGTCCTACGATAGATGATTGGATAAGAAAGCTGTGGTACATGATACAATGGAATATTACTCAGCCATAAGAAGAGATGAAATACAGCCATTTGCTACAACATGGAAGGATCTCGAGATAATCAGGAAATAAGCCAGACAGGAAAAGTTGAAAATCACATTATAACACTTATATATGGCATATAAACCTAAAAACGACAAATGAATAGGACAGACAAACAGAGACTCATGAACATGGACTATAGACTAGTGGTTTCCAGAGGGTAAAGGGTATAGAAGGTGGGGGGAGGTATACAGGGTAAAGGGGATCGAATATATGGTAGCTGAAGGAAACTGATCTTTGGCTGGTAAACACACAATATAATATACAGATGTTAAATAAAATGTACATCTGAAAATTATATAATTGCATTAACCAATGTTACCCTAATAAACTTAATAAAAAAACAAGAAAGAAAGAAATACACTGGTTGTAAAATTTTTTCATTATTTCAATATTAAAATTCAAGAAATGTGTTACAATTAAGATGATAAAAAGATATTAACTTGACTTTTCTATCAGTAAATTGTGCAGTTCAAAGGAAAAATCATTTTATAATGTGACTTATTTCTAGTACTCTTTCATCTTTACTACTGTACGTTGTCCCAGTTCACCACTGAACTTAATGTTTTTTTGTTTGTTTTTTTCTCTTCTATTTTTATTTGATGTTTATTAGTCAGATTGCATTTTTATCATCATATTGTATTCATAGTTGACAGACTTATTAATTTGACATTTATTCATTGTGTTAGTTTAATATTAACATTATAATAGTTGTACTTAAATTGAGATCATCACGTGCAGTTTTCCGAGTACAAGATTTTAAGGGCATAAACTCTTCACAGCTTCTATGGACAACAGCAGTGCTGATTACAGATCATTCAAACAAATGTTCTTTGATTTGGCTATTATAACCACGTCTGTCTCTGCTAAGGGGGGAAAATAAAGCAAGTGATATAATTCCCTATGTATTGAAACCTTTTAGCTGGGAACAGCTTTTTAATGGCTTTTTTTGCAGTCAGCAAGAAATGTACATTTATTCAACTGAAAGCAACAATGATGATAAGGAGAAAAAAATGTTTCCAACTCTTGTTTCAGTATGATTTTCAAGATGGTTTGGGGAAGTTTCATTTACAGTCTCTAACAAAGCAAATCAAGAGATACATATATTATCTGAGTATAGAACACAATAAAAATATGAAGAGAAATAAAATGACTACATCAGATAATATAGCAGTGTATCTGCCCTGACAAGGCCTATTTTATTCCCAATCATACAGAATTTTCTGGCAAATATGAAGTATCTGTTTACCTTTAGTAAGAAAATCTTCCCAGTTCAATTCAATATAATAAGTCACCTAATGATCACAGCCTCTGTAACAAAAGAACTAGCAGGATGCTGCAAATGTGTCAGCACAAAACAGAGGATAACATTACCGTGCTCATCTGCAAGATGGCTTCTCTCTAATTAGGTGCTGCAACAATGTAAACCGAAGTCATGGCTATATCACAAACATTAGAGAATGTTAAAATATAGTATGTTGATTGTCAAATTTAGGCATATCCAGAGACTATATTGATATTGACTATAATAGGATTTAACCTCTTTTCTTGAGTGGGTACTCTAAAAAAGACTTGAAATTAAACTTGCACAGCACATTTACAGTGAAGTTGCATTTAAACAGGGATTGGGTTCTGAGTAACCCAAGTAAGAAAAAAATCTGGTAGTCAAAATTACCAATGAAAAATCATTGTGCTGCCCTTAAACCTCTAGGGTTTTGATCCTTTAAAAATCAAAGGCCAAGAACTATTTCCTTCTGATTCCCTTTGCATTTTGTTTATGGTCTCCCTTGGATAGTGGAGATTAGTCTAATTTGAAACAGGAAAAATCCTCTCTCTATTTTTGCAGAGCCTATATAATTGGATTCATGGAATTAAAATAAATAGAATACTATTACAGTCTCCTGAAACTTACTATACTATGCTGAGTATTTAAGTAAATTATTTCTCCTTTAATCTTCAAGATAAATTTTGTGAAAGCATTAATGACTCCATTTTTAGATAAGGAAACTGAGGCTAATAGATGTGATATAACTTGCAGGTAATTGTCATAGTTTGAATTCAAACTATGTTGATTCCACAGCTGGAGTCTTTTATGCTATACTATTACCTACCCCTCAAAATATAAGGAATTATTTAAACTATGGCTACAATTGTAATATTAATAATAGAACTGAAATAGACTGGGTCATTCAAATAATTTTTAAAATGCTATAACAAAGTCCTCCTTAAATCATCATCATCATCATCATCATCATCATCATCATCATAAACTGAATCTCTAGGTTAGAAAAAAATATTAGTAGTTTGGGGTTCTCTAGGACAAGTTTATATAACACCCCTACCTTCTCCTCAACCAGGCCCTCTTTAGCTCCTACCTAAGGTGTAGCTAACACATGATTGCCCATTGCTCTTTCACTTTAGTTCCCACTTTCTTTAAGCCAGAATGCAAAATATTTCTAAAAGAATCTTCCTAAACACGTTTTTATCATCTCATTGACTTCCTCAAAACTTTCAATAGCTCTAGATTTTCAATCTCATCAACCTATTCTCTCGATGTGCATTTCAGAACTCTCTGTCATTAGTAGGTATCTATTTGTTCAAATTCATTTTGCATTTCAACTTCTCATATACCTCCTCCCCTATAGTCAAAATTTCCTCATTTGTTTCTTTTTTTCTCTCTAATTTTTGCCTAAAAATGTCAATAGAATTGGGAAAATATTTAAAGTTTGTATTTTTTTTCATGCCCCCAACCCTGCATCAGCTCTCTTATGCAGAAGAGTACAAATTTGATAGTAAATTTAGATCAATTGTAGTAAACAAGGAAATTAAATGTTTTACAATTTTATCTGTGGTGTTTTAACTTTGTCTCCTTTGTACTTCTATTCGGTGTTCTCTTCACTCTCCATGTTCTGTTCTTACTCAAAAATCACCATCCATCATTGATTTATCCATCATTGGAGTCTCATCTCAAGTCCATAATCCTCCATGAAGCCCTCTATGATCATACCAGTCTTCCTGTATTTGTCTTTTATGATTTCCCACATGGCCACCTCCTGTCATATCAGGAACATGAGTATGTCTAATACTTCTTTATCCCTAATATCACCTAGAGAAATTCTGAACATTCAAGTATCACCAATTTACTAAAACCTATTAAGAAAACTTTCCTATGGAAATAATAAATAAAAGATTTTGACTTAAAAATTTAATTAATCTTATGAAAATAAAAATGTTAATAGAACACAGTAAAAATAAATATTCAGACTAGAAATGTGAGCCATAGATGTAATTTTAAATTTAATAGGAACAAAATTTTAAATAGTAAGAAGTTATATTAGTTTTCTCCTGCTGCTGTAATAAATTAGCACAAGCAGTGGCTTAAAACAACAAAAATTCATTCTTTTACAGTTCTAAGGTCAGAAATCTTAAGAGTCTTACAGAGCCAAAGTCAAGGTGCTGATAGAGCTGAAACCTTCTGAAAAGCTCTGAAGAAAGAATCTGTTTCCTTGCCTTTTCAGCTTTTAGAGGCCCTATGCATTCTTTTCCTCGCATAAGTCTAGCTTCTTGCTTCCATGATCATATCTCCTACTACTTGTTGTGATCTCCTGCTGCTTTCTTATAAAGTAGAGTCTTCATTCCACAGGCCACAGACCAGTACTAGTCCATGGCCTGTTAGGAACTGGGCCACACAGCAGGAGGTGAGCAATCGAGTGAAGCTTCAGCTGTATTTGCATCCGCTTCCCAACACTAGCATCATTGCCTCCGCTCCACCTCAGATCATTAGGCATTAGGTTCTCATAGGAGCACCAGTCTCTGGTGCCAAAAAGGTTGGAGACAACTGTCATAAAGGACTCTTTCAAGTATATCAGCCTTATTGGTGTTTTTGAAATAAAAGAATCTGCAAATGTCCATTATGTCCAGTTGGTCTAATTTGTCTCTAAGGTTGATATTTTCTTATTGATTTTCTGTTTGGATGATCTATCCACAGCTGACAGCGGGTTATTTTGGGTCCCTTACTATAATTGTGTTTTTGTCTGTTTTTCTCCTTTAGTAGCTCTGTTAGTCGTCTCTTTGTATATTTAGGTGCTCCCTGATTGGGAGTATATATATATTGATAAGTGTTATATCTTCTTGATATATTGTCCCCTTTATCTTTATGAAGTGTCCATCTTTGTCTCTCATTACCTTTTTTATCTTGAAGTCTGTTTTGTCAGATATTAGTACAGCGACCCCCACTCTCCCACTTTTATCTAAATACCTTTTGCTTGGAGCATCATTTTCCACCCTTACACTTTGAGTATATTTGTCCTTACAGCTGAAATGTGTCTCTTGAAGGCAGCATATGGTTGGGTTTTGTTTTTTGATCCAATCTCCTACTCTGTGACTTTTTATTGGTGAGTTCAGTCTATTTATATTTAGGGTGATTATTGAAATATGAAGTTTTCATGTAGCCATTTTATCTTTTGTTTTCTGGTAGCTCAATGTCTCTATCATTTCTTTGTCCTTATGTTTCTATGTTATTTTAATTTGGTGGTAGTCTATGCTTTTTCCCTCTGTTTCTTCTTGTTTTATGTTATGTGTCTCAGTTCTGGATTTTGTGTGTATTTAGTACTACTAAATTTAGTCCTATCTCCATTCCCCAGCACAGATTCAGATCTTTACTCCCTCCTCTTTTCTACTTCTGTTGTCTCAAATTATCCCTATTTAGTTGTGAGTTCATTTCTAGGTTGAGTCACTGTTATATTTTTCCTTTTAAAATTATTTTTGACCTTTAATCATGTAATATTTAAATTTATAATACCCTGCTCTTAATAAAGATTACATTTTCTTGTTTCTATTAGTCATTTTACTCATAGTTTTGTACCTTTTTTTTTTTTTTTTGTCCTTTCATTTAAGGTAGAATGATCTCCTTTAGTATTTCCTGTAATTCAGGCCTTGTGGTGGATAATTTACTCAGTTTCTGTATGTCTGAAAAGGTCCTTATTTCTCCTTCATATCTAAAGGAGAACTTTGCTGGATATATTTTTCTTAGATGGTAATTCTTCTCTTTCAATAGTTTGAATATTTGATTCTACTCCCTCCTAAGTTGTAAAGTCTGCTGAAAAGTCAATGATAGTCTGATGGGTTTTTCTTTATAAGTTACCATCTTCTTTTCCCTGGCTACCTTGAGAATTCTTTCTTAGTCATTAATTTTTGACAGTTTTAATATAATTTGACATGAGAAAGGCCTTTTTGAATTAAGATAATTGGGTGTTCTGTTTGCTTCTTGGATTCAAATATCTAGCTCTTTCCATAGGTTTGGGAAATTCTCATCGACTATTTATTCAAATAGGTCTCTGTTCTGTTCTCCCTCTATTCTCCTTCTGGTATACCCATTAGGCTTATACTGCTTTCTCTAATGGTATCAAATAGTTTTTGTAGAGTTATTTCATTTTTATCACTATCAAATCTCTCTCTTCATCATTCTGTGTCATTTCCACATTTTGTGTTCTATATCACTAATTCTTTTCTCCATCTGGTCTTCTCTATTGCCTAAGCTTGCTATTTCATTCTTCATCTCTTTTATTGAGTTCTTCAGTTCCAGAAGTTCTATTTGGCTCTTTTTTAGAGTTTAAATTTCCTTGGCAAAGTATTCTTGCTGTTCATTGATTTTGTTTCTGAGTTCGCTGAACTGTCGATCAGAATTTTTTGCATCTCATTGAATTTTTTTCAGAAGTGCAATCTTAAATTCATTGTCCTTTAAATCCTATATTTCTATATCTTTAAGTTTATTTTCTGAGGAACTTTCATTTTATTTCTGAACTTCCTGTCACCTTGGTTGTTCATGGTGTTTGGTAGATTATTTCTCTGCCTAGGAATTAATAGGAATGTACTCTGCTTTAATATATATTTAGAGAGAGTGATCTCTCTTTAGAGGGTTGATAAAAAGAGTAGCACCCAAGTTTCCTGCACAGTCCAGGCCTCCTAGATCTCTGCTTTGTGCCAAAAAAAAAAAAGTAAAATAAAAAATATCCTTTATTCCATGGGGATGTGTGTGTCTCTTTTGTTGCCAGGTTGCCTCAGTCCCAGGGATTCATCTCCATGGAATAAGGTTGAGGGCTCCTGAATGAAGAGCCCCTGAAATCCTGGTACTGCTCCCAACAGCCAGATGCAGTGCTGGGGTCTGCTTCTAGCTCTTGGAAGGTATGAGGAGGCACATTATAAAGAGTAGAGGGAAGCAGCTAGGCTCCATTACTCAGCTTTCTGCCTGGCAATGGTGGTTGCTAATGCTGTCACTCCTCTGTATTTTGAATTGCCCTGTTCTCTGCCCTGTTCACTAGGCTCTGCCACGTGAAATATACTGATCACTTAAGAGGACTGTTCAGGGTTTCAAAGAGTGCTAAGCCCCACCTAATTCCTGCCTCCCCTGTGAACTGCATATAATTTTGGGCTTCATCCACAGCACTGGTGTCCAGTACTGACTGGTCTTCACTCCTCTCCCTTTTCTCCAACCTTGCTCCTCTGATTTACCCTTCAGATGCTCTGATGCACAGATCTCTCAGATGTGTTTGTGTGCCAGACTGAGAGTTTTCTTTGGATTTTAGCTATTCGGTATGTTGTAATTTCAAGGGGAGATATCAAGAGGGATTCCTCACTTTGCCATGCTTCTAACATCACTCCTCACTATGGAATTTTCATGGTCCTTTCCTGTGAAGTCATGGATAGCATTGAGTTCCCAAAATCCATGTGTGACAATACACATGGAGTACTTCTACCCAGGAGCTCAACCAAGCCTAGATGTCCAGACATTTTACTGGGGCTGCATCACATAGACATGACTAATTGCCCGTGTGGCTGATTTCAATCTTCAGCCACTCCAGAGGTCAATTGACACCACATGAAACAAAACTCCCATCCTAAGTCACATAGTTACTAGATGCTGGCCCAAAGCCCCCAGGCAAATTAAGATGTTCCTAGGAGTCATGAATTTCCAAGAGCTTAGAGATTACCTCCTAGAAGCCTGGGGCAAAGATTCTTTTCGGGCTAAGTTAAATTCATTACTACATACTCTCCAGCAACTGATATGATGAAATTTTATTTACTGAAATTGACTACTTTGATATTATATAAAAATAGCCAATGAACATCTATCATCTGCTATTTCAACAGAGAGCAAAGCATCAAATGGATTCTTAGACTGCAGTTATTAAATATTTTAATGCAACTACTAAAGAGCCTTTCCTTTAAATAACTTAGGGATGTCCATTTCTTTGCTTCTGTGTATCAAAGTGGCTGATTCACACAAAATAAGTGCCTTTTGATCTAATTAACAAATCGATGTTCTATTCTTGAATTATGACACTCTATATTGAATTCAAATCAGAGATAAAAACGTAACATCGCTTTTTTCAAGTGTATTTACCCTAATGGTACCTGCATGGCTAAAAGTATCCCATAAACCAGGATTTTCAGCAAGAGCATCTCTAGTGTCCTTGGATCAGGAGGACCTGTTTTGAACCTGTTTGAAATACTTCACTTGGATATTTCAAATTTCATAAAATTTTAGAAGTGAAAGGAAACTAAGTTTGTATGTGGATAGTCTAATTGAGACACAAAGTTGTGAGATACTTTGTCCAAGACGATATAAAGAGTAAGTGGCAGCAATATAACTTCGCCCTTAGTCTTCTAATTTTTTGTTCGATGTGTGTGTATATGTGTATGTTTCGTTGTGCTATATCATGAACCTTCTGAACATATGTTACTATGGGACACTAGTAAAAAGTATAGACATTAATCTGTATGTCAGTTTGTAGTAGATGCCTGAAACATTGTTGAGAAATATTCTCTGCCTGTCATTTGTCTCAATAGCAAAGAGTATTATAATTAATGAGCACTGCCATGGGACTGGGGTAGGGAAGGAGTGGCCAAGTATTTGCTACATTTACTATCTTCAATGTAATCATTATAACTCAAAAGTAGTACTAAAATATCAATTATTATCACAATTTGCCTCTGACATGGGAAACTATTTATGTCCTTCTGGGCCTCAAAGTTCTCATATGAGGAGGAAAACTATAATGATCACTGTTACTTCTGGTTTTAACATATGGAAATAATCACTTTGTGCATGGAACAAAACTAAAATTGTTTTCATTGATTTAAGTAAAGGAGGAGAGAAGAAAAACTAATTTTACCTCCTTTTTCCGCTAATAATAATGCCATCTTATAAGTAAGACTGTTACCATTAGGGGTTATCTAAACCCGTTGTTGCCCCAGTGGTGTTGGGGGCCTCAATCCTTTCCGCTGATGCAGTAAAGAATTACAGATCAGTAATAATTACGAAAAGTAAAAGATATTTGAAGTTTTGAGAAAGAGACATCTGGGTGAAATCTATTTGCCAGCCTTCTCCTGGAATTGCTGAACTAATGAGGGTTTTTGGGCCCCCTGAATGTTATTAGTGAAACAAGTAGTTTTAGAGAGTGCCTTCCCCTTAAACACTCTGGATACCAAGGAGGAAAGAGCTTCAATCCCTATGTAGGAATTTTATTACTTTCCATTGAAGACTCTCGGGAAGGAAGAGGATTTCTTCCTTTTGCAACCATCCAGAAGGTATAGGTTGGAATCTTTTTTTGGATTGCCCAAGTTTCCTCCTCTTTAGAGTATCCAGGAGTGGGAAGAGGACTGGGGACAGGTATTAGGTCTCCCCGGGAGAGGATGTTCTTGTAAGTTTGCCTTTTTGGCATCCACATCTGCATCTCTGTTTCCTTTGTAACCTCTGAGTCCCCTTTTTGATGTCCTTGGCAGTGTACTACTGCCACCTTTTGAGGTAATTGGAGAGCCTCTAAGAGATTGTTGATTTGAAAGGCATATTTGATGGGGCTGCCTCGAGAAGTTATTCCTGTTCTTTCCAACTGACTGCATTGGCATGAAGAACTAGGATAGTTTATTTGAGGTCTGTATAAACAGTCACCCTTTTTCCTTTTGCTAATTCTAGGGCTCTAGTAAGAGTGACTAATTCTGACAGCTTAGCAGAAGTATTGATAGATAATGGTTGTGCTTCTATGATGTCATGGAATGAGACAATTGAATATCCTGCTCTTCTCTTACCATCAACTATGAAGCTACTCTCAGCAGTAAAATCAGATAGAATCAGGATTTTCTAGGGGTTGGTCAGTTGTCAGCCCTGGGGCTGTAAGAGGGGAGGAGAGTTTCTTGACAAGAATGGAGAAGAGTATCCTCATTGGGAGAGGGCAATAAAGTTGCTGGGCTTAAAGTCCAATAAGTAGATATAGTTATATTAGGGCTTTCTAAAAGTAAGACCTAGTATCTTAAAAGTTTATTGTCAGATAGTCAAAGATGGCTCTTGTTTTGTAGTAGACTTGAGACTTGATGGTTGATATAAACTTGGATAGAAGCTCTTGAAGTGGACTTATGTGCCTCTTAAACAAGAACAGAAAGAGCTCTTAAGATCCCTAGGCAAGCAGGCCACCCTCAAGTGGTGGGATCTAATTGCATCAATAATTAGCCAATAGACTGATATGTGAGCCCTAACCATTGGATAAGGACCCCAAGAGCAATGCCATTCTTTTCATAGTTATATAGTTAGAATCATTTAGATGGGTTAGAAAGTCTTAAGGCAGGAACTATGATGAGTAAATCTTTAAGTTTATGAGTAGCCTCCTGCTGAGGCTGTCTCCACTAGAGGAGAATAGAGGTTGGGCTATCAGCTCACAGTTGAGAATACAAAGCCTACAGTACCCAGTGAGTCCTAAAAATGCCTTAGTTCTTTTCTAGTGATTGGTTCCAGTAATCGTATAATTTCTTGTATCCTTTCTGAAGATAGATTCTGGGTGCTGGGGTTCAGTATGACATCTGAATAGATGATCTTGTGTTGGTCTAATTGGGCCTTGGAATGAGAACGTTATAGCCTTGGGCGGCTAATAAATTTAAAATCTGAATAGAATGTTCTATAGCTTTGTCTCAAATAGAGCAGAGGAGATCATGTACATACTGTAAAATGGGTCCTCCCTCAAGATGTAAATCTTGTAAGTCATGAGCTAAAATTTGACCAAAGAGGTGAGACCTGTCTTGGAATCTACGGAGAAATACTGTCCAAGTCAACTGCCGATGGACCCCATTAGGAGAGTCCCATTCAAAGGCAAAAGGACATTGGGATTGTGGGCTGAGAGGAATAGAAAATGATGCATCTTTTAAATCTTAAGTAGTGAACCAATTAGTTTCTGGGGTTGTGGTTCCGAGTAGTATATAGGGATTGGGGACTACTGGGTATTAAGGTATTACTACCTTGTTAATTATTCTTAAGTCCTGTACGAAGCCATAGATTCCATCCTTCTTCTTAATAGGTAAAATGGGGGTGTAACAAGGAGAATTAGTAGGGACAAAAAGTTCAAGTTGTAAAAACTTTGATATTATGGATTGGAGGCCTTGTTTAGCTTTAATTGGGAACTGTTTCGGATTAGGGAATTGAGAAGACTCTTTTATGTTGATTACAACTGGAATGGCTGTTTTAGCCTGTCCAGAAATGCCTTGATCCCAAACCAGGGGGTTGCTATGGGTCTCCCAAGTTTCTGAACTGGAGAGGATCTTAGGGCCTCTGATAATAAGAATATTTGTAATGGAGAGGAGGTTAAGGTGCCTCCTAAATTAATCTTGGTTCTATTAGGATGTTCCAGCCTAAAAGAGAACTTGGGCATTCCAGCATAAGAAGGAAGACTCGAGTAAATGAAAACCCATCCCATAGGCAACATAAAGGTGGAATGAAATATTGAGAAATTGCCTTACTAGTGACTCCTAAGAAAGTACAGGTTTGTGAGGAGAAGGATCCTGAGAAGGAAGTAAGGACAGAATAGGTGGTCTTGGTATCCAAAAGGAAAGTAATAGTCCTACCTGCCCTGTCCATTTGTATCCTCAGCTCCAGTTTAGAGATGGAAATCTCTTGCAGGAGGGTTGACTGGAGGGGACCTCTTCAGCCCCATGTAACCATTTGGAATCCTGTGGCTAGTTCTGACTCTAAAGTCCTCTGACTCAAATTGCAGAGAGCAGCCCAATGCCCTGGCTGCTGACATTTATAGCAAGCAGATTTGAGAGGCTTTTCTTTCTTGAGACACTTTTTCATCCAGTGGCCTTGTTGGCGACAGATGGTGCACTTAGACTAATTCTTTGCTGTTGGGAGCTAGGTATTCATGGACCTGGACTTAGGAAAAGTAAGATTTATTGAAGTATGTTTCAAGAGAGAAACAGGCTACACCAGAGAGGGCTGTAGCGTCATACAAGTGGGGAGGTCTGTGTTATATCTGGGTCATGCTAGGAAGTTACAAGGGTGGTGCTAGCAAATTGATGTGTGAGGTCATTTTGATTGACAGTTGGCAGTTATATAAGCTGTTGTCAATTGCATGTGTACCTTCCAAGAATTCAGTCTGTTATAATTAGATTCATGGACTTCTGGGCATTTGAATGACATTATAATGATGGTATAATGAGGCAGAGGTGAGAAGAAGGTCAGAGTACTCCTTACTGCACAAGCATTTGTGGCTGGCCTAAACTGGTTGCTATACTATGGTCATTTATTTTCTTGTAATCCAGGATGTACGGTTATTGTTATTTGAAAAATGAGTTTTTTTCTGGGAGGTCCTAGGGGTGGCCTTTGGGTTGGGTAGTCAGAGTTATCATTTTTATGTCATTTCAACACTATTACAAAGCTGGGTCTTCACTCCCATTGCTCATAGCTACCTAACTACCTAATAACACATTCTTTTAAAAATATCTTTTTATGTAGTAATATAGTTATAGCCACCATTTACTAAGTGAACCACACATTACATAAGTCAACTTTTTAAATACTCAATAATTTTATGAAGTAATGTAAGGACTTAGTTCCAAGATAGCCATCCCAAATCCTTCTCTCCATGTATGCTTATGGCATTCTTTCATTGACAAGAAGTCTATTCTTCCCCTTCCTTTGACTCTGGGCTCACCTCGATAACTTGAACAGTAAAATGTGGTAGAAGTGGCATTCTGATACTTCTGAGGCTAGATCATAAAAAACCTAGTAGTTTTTTTTATCAAGATTTCGTACAAGGCTCCCTCTAGAGAGTCAGTCACCATTGAATAAGTCTGACTACCACCCTGAGACTGCAATTGCTGTAAGGAATCCCAAGCAAACCAAGTGAAGAGGTTATATGAAGAGAGTGGCCCAGCTGCTGTTGTAGCTGTTTTAGCTCAAGCATTAAACATAGGAGTGAAGAAATCATCTTGGATCCACCCCCAGCAGATGTAACATAAAGAAAAACAAAGGTTCTAGTGAACAGCCAGAACAAAGGCCCCAGATGTATGGTCCCAGTCATGTCATCCCAGCCATCCTTAGCCATTCAAGTTTCCACAGCTATTCTGATCTGTAATTATTTACTGCATTAGGAGGCCTCCACACCTACCTAAAATGCCATCACTCATTCTCTTACTTTGCCTCATTTTTCTCAATAATTCTTGCCCATTTCTGACACTACTTTACATACTTATTTGTTTCTTTATCTATGTATTGGCCATATCTCCAATTGGAATTCTTAAAAGCCTTGGACTTTGTTCTTCTCACTCACTGCTATATGGCGTGACATCTAGAACAGTTCCTGGCACACAGGAGTGCTCTTTAACATTGGTTAACTGATTAAATGCTAGAAGTTAAGGGAAATAAGACAGAAAAGTGAACCGATATTCCTGACTAAAATCTGCAATGAATCTATAGAATCTCCCCAATTTAAACAAGAAAGATGGTACTCTGAGAAATTCAGATTTAGTATAGATTTAGTGTACATCCTAGTAAAAAGGGCCTTTTCTGGCATTAATTTAAAATAGCAAATCAATCTCATGTGTAGCAATTTCATCCAATGCCTTTTGCATTATTTCAAAAACAATCAAGTGCCACTCAAGCCATTTTGAATAAAATAAACTAAATCAAATAAAAATTAAATGCAAGCATCAATAAACTGTTAAATTTAAAATACTGTTAATACTTAAAAGAATGGAAATAGCTTAAAATTAGCATGAAAATTAAGCAAAACCGGCTAAACTGAGTTGTTAAATAGAGCCATTAAGGAGACAAAGTACTGCTCAGGCTATTTTCTAACGAAATAACAATTTGTTAATATAAGCACGTTGGTTGCAAATTAATTCCCTATAATGTAAAATGGGCACCAATTTCACTCTCTTTAC
Organism: Pteropus vampyrus; assembly: GCF_000151845.1. Lineage (NCBI taxonomy): Eukaryota > Metazoa > Chordata > Mammalia > Chiroptera > Pteropodidae > Pteropus > Pteropus vampyrus. The sequence goes on along the minus strand of NW_011888878.1, from coordinate 1,101,525 downwards.
TAATGCAAACATCTACTCTCTGAAAACTAGCTTAAAGAAAAAACAGGGTAAAGAGATACATTTTTGTTGGAATCTTCAAATGCTAGTTAACACTACAAATCATGGTGCTTTTGTTTTTGCTGTTTTGTAAAATCTAGTGAATGTTGTCACAGAGGGGGATAAAACATCTTCAGGGGCAGAGTTTGCTCTGTGGATTTGACCTTGTCACTGTGGCCATAAATAGCAATCTGTATTCCTCTAATCCTAGTGATAGGAACTTAGTGACCTTTTCCCAGCAAATTATTCCAAAATCTAATCTACTTTACATTTAGAAATACTTTCCTAATGTCTAATCTAATATCTAGTTTCAAGTTGCTGCACCTCGTTATAATACCCTTAGAAACTTTAAAGAATTCATTTTCCTGTTGGATGTAGCACCTCCCAAGTATCTATGTTCTATTATGAACAGTCGTTCAGTTTATTCTCTAAACAGAGTTGGACAAGTAATTAACCTCCAAAGACCATGCCCTGCAAATCTCCTATCAACCATATTACTGTGATCTAGATTTCATCCCTCTGAATAACCAGTATGACTAAATTTTTAAATGTACATATAATGATATAGTAGTTTTTTTGTTTGTTTGTTTTTTTCTGGCATTGTGCAAAGCTTTCCCCTAAATTTGATCATCTTGAGAATGGAAATGAATCAACTACTGTGATAATATTAGTAATAGTAGATGACCAATATTTCTCTCAGCTTGACTAATCTTAAATGGGTTTCTTCCAGACTATAGGTCTTTGATCTCTCTTAGAGCATTTACTTTAGAAAACTTGCATTAGATATCCTTTCTGTGCCCCTTCAAGATGTAAATTTTCTACAACCCAAGAATGTCTTTGAAAGGACCTGGGAACCATCCCCTTGAAATATAGTCAAGAAAGACAACACCCTATCTCTTAGTCTCTATGGTAAGTTGGATTCTAACTTTCATAAGTGTCAATTAACAAACAGATTGCCTAATCACACTGGCCAATTTCCCCCCAACATCCTCTTGTACTTTCGAAGCTGAGTGTCCTTACAATTTTGATTAAATTTTATTTTAAATCCTAGCTCTAGAAATTCTGTCTCTGTCTGTCTGTCTGTCTGTCTGTCTGTCTGTCTCTCTCTCTCTCTCTCTCTCTCTCTCTCTCTCCCCACCCCCTTCTCCTCTCAGAAACCTAGTCTCCCTCCTGGATAATCAGCAACCCTGAAGCAGTACAAGACAGTAGCATAGACCTGACTAATGATTACATGGTCCAAACTTCTGACAGGCTAAAGATAACATCTTGACTTAAGTTATGTTTTAGCTCCTGAGCCATAAGTTAGAACAACCCCCTGGCTACTTTCCCCTGAGACAAGATAGAGGGACTTGGGGGATAAAAACCTTAGAACTGTACTCAAGATCTAAAGAAATGATTCATTACCCTTACCTCACCTCCCACCAATCAGCTCCCTAAACGACCCTGAACCTCTAACTCATGGTGTCTTGTGATTTTGCCCTGTATAATCTGTAACCTACAAGCCATTGGGAGCCAGATCTTAAGAGCACTAGCTCACTTGTTTCTGATACAGAGTTCCTAAAACTCGAAATTTCCTGTGTGATAAGAGTGTATGACACAGAGTTCTCAAATCTCTAAAAATTTCCTGGATGATAGGAGAGTCTTTTGTTCTAATGAAACAACTTTTGGTGAGCTCTGGGATGGGAGTTGGTCACTAAAAGAATAAGCTATGATTGGGAACTTCCAGCCCTACCTCCTGTCCTCCAGAGAGGTGGGAGGGGCTAGAAAATGAGCTAACAATGTGTTCTCTCTATGTAATAAATCCTTCACAACCCCCACCTAAAGTAGAGATTTGGAGAGCCTCTAGGTTGGTGAACACATCTTTATGCCTAGAGGGTGGCACTTTTCAGCTCCACAGGGGACAGAAGTCCTTGACCTTGCCCTACATATCTCTTAATCTAGTTGTTTTTCTATATCTTTTATTATATCCGTTATAATAAACTGCTAAATGTGTTTCCTCGAATTCTGTGAGCCATTCTAGCAAATTATTGAACCTGAGGAGGGCATTGGGGAAGCTCAATTTATAGCTAGTTAGTCAGATGTACAAGTGAAGTCCTGGGATTTGAGATTGACATCTCAGTCTTGTAGGACAGAGCCTTTAACTTGTGGGATATAATCCTAACTCTGTGTGGATAGTGTTAGAACTGAATTGAATTGTAGGACACCCAGCTGGAGTTGGAGAATTGGTTCATATGGAAGAAACCCAAACATATTCAGTATGAGAGTAAAAGAAAACAGAGAAGTTTTCCCTAAACAAGGGAGTATAATACAAAGTAGTCTGAGATGCAATTGATTTCTTCTTCTTTTTCCTTTTGGCTATTTTCATCTTGTCCATTTTTTCTACATCCAGGTTAGAAATACTCTTTTCCTAACCAGTTTCATCAGTGATTACAATTTAAATTTGTATAACACTTAAGAGTTTTGCATTGTTCAATTGATAGTTAATCTTAAATCTCTGTGATTAATTTCTGCAGTTACTTTTATATACTCATGCACACCGTAACCTGATATCAAAACCACAAAGCCAAGGAATAGATTTATTAACATATTTTAGCATTTATCATAAAAAAATTTAAATATATATATATAAAAGGAAAAAAAATTAAATAACCATGTTCCCATAATGTAGTTTTAATCATTAGCAATTTATTGCCAATTTCTTTTTCTATATAATAATCTATTTGCTCTCTGCCACCACTGGCATTTGGAAGTAAAAATATCAGATATCACATAATTTCATTTGTAATAACTTCAGCATATGTTTTTTGAAAGGTAACAGTTTTTTATAAACAGAACTATAATACTGTAATAAAGCTTTAAATTAACATTAATTTCTTAATATTAAATTTATTATGTGTCATAAATACTTGTTTACAAATTTATGTTTTTAATTAGGACCCAATTAATATCTACATTGTGGTATTGGTTGATATGTCTCTCAAGATTCTTTTAATTTATAGCTCCACCTTCATCACTTTCTTCTGTGTGTACATGTGAAACTTATTTATTTAAGGATCCAGCTTATTCTATAAAGTTTTCCATAGTATAATTTTTTGCTAATTCCATCCTTGTGGTGTCATTTAATATGTTTCCTGCACTTTCTATCATCATTTAAAAAATCTTTTTATCACTATAACATACTTTTATTCTCTTATAAAAAATGGATAAAAATATGAAAATATTAGAGGCCTGATCTATGCCCAAATAACTTCCATATCCCAGCAGAATGTCTATTTTACAATTCACTATTTTGCATTTGTATTCTGTGTTTATTAAAAAAAAAAAACAAAAAACCTTGCTTTCTCAAGCATGTGATGGAATGCTTTTAGACTACACATTGCATTTATATACAAATAACCAAAACTTTATCTCATTTTTTTCTTCAAAAATTTCTTTAATTTAACAAAATGATAACCTTTAATCCTTGAGCATCTACTATGGACTAAGCATTGTACATTGTTTTAAAATAAAACCCATTTAAGAGAAACAAAAAAAATAAATAAATGGGACTACATTAAACTAAAATGTTTTTGCACAGCAGAGGAAATTAACAATGAAAAGACAATCTACTGAATGGGAGAAGATATCCACCAATGATACTCTCATAAGGGGTTAATATCCAAAATAGATAAAGAACTCATACAACTTAACACCCCCCAAAGACAATGAATGAATTTAAGGAAGAAGGAATTAGAGTAAGCCCTGACCAAGGATCCTGTTGACATGCAGAAGTGACTATAAAAATTTCTCAGATTTTGAAGGTAGCAGATATGCCACCCTAACATATGCCACTTTGGTATATTGGTTAATTTGAGCTGTAGGCATTTGAAAAACAGCAAATACAAGGACAAGTCTTCTCTGAACTTTCTATATCCTCCAAAAGGAACTCAATTGTCATAAATTCCTTCCCCAGGAGTTTCATTAACCAGGGATGATTGACTATTATCACAGGAAAAAGATGAAGTCCACGCCATAGCCAGACAAATCGTTATGACTTATCATACCTCTCATCTATTCTTCTAAGAGCCCAGCCATCTTTCCTAAAAGGCATTTAGTCTCCTCTTAGAGGCCTACATCTTCTTCCCCTTCTCCTATCAAGATGATATTTAATCCCGAATTCTAAGCCACTTCAGAGAGTTACTAGTTTTTCCCTGGGTATCTCCCATGTATTCATGAGGTATACATGTTAATAAACTTCTGTTTGTTTTCCTCTTGTTAATCTCTCTTTTATTACATGGATTTCAACTAAGAACGCAGAAGAATAGATAAAAAATTATTTTCCTTCCCCTACAATGTGTTCGGAACAATAAAGAGAGAACTTAACTTGGACAGAAGGAAGTATTTTAGGAAAACAGAACCAACCAATCTACTGAATACACAAACTAACAACTGAACAAAAAAGCAGGATTCTGATATGACAAATTAGTTGAATAATGGATGATTACATATGGGACAATTTTAAGGAAGGAGGTTTTATATTGTCTTTATTTTAGTCATTCCCTCTGCTTCTATTTTCATATCTGTGCGAGAGTACTATCTAAATAAAACAGAGAGGTGTTGTGGCAATCTGCCTTAATAGATCAAAAGAAAAAAAAAAGAGAGAAGGAAAAATTCAGACTTACTGGATAATGTGTGCTGTTTTGCTTTTATTATTCCAGTGTTAGAACACGTGACTTTTTTTTTGTTACAAACCAATCTTGTAAACAATGATTCTCCAAACTGCTCTAGGTACGTACTAATTTATGCAAGGTGAGAATTCAAGAATCTGTGCCTCACCAATTTTTATATATCATGAGGGAAAGTAACATTATGGGATGAATCACATTCCCCAAAAATATATGTTGAAGTCATAACCACTGGTACCTTTGAATGTGACTTTATTTAAAAATAGGGTCTTTGCAGTCGTAATCAGTTAAGATGAGGTCATACTGGATTAGAATTGGCTCTAATCCAATATGATGGGTATTCCAGTTAAGCCTTGCCTTAATTTTGAGGAAAGGGTCAAAAATATCAGATTTGGGAATGTTAGAAAAGGTTTGTTATGTAAGATCAGAGAACCTACCATCTAACTTCATTCTAAGGGAACTCTCAGAAGAACCTACCATCTAACTTCATTCTAAGGGAACTCCTTTCACTGAAGCAATGAGAAACCCTCCAGTGAGAGGGCATCACTGTGAAACTCATACTGAGGTTGTTCTCTGAGGATAGTATTGACAGTAGGAAATGCTGCTATGTACCTGGGTTCTCTAGCATTAATGGGGGTATTAGAATTCCAGAATAACAGAGTCTAGATAGAGTACAGAGGCAAGGTAGATGCCATCTCCTGTAATGTTCAGTAAAGCTGGAATAACAATTACTGAATCTTGTCCAACAGAGATCTATGATAATGGCTAAGGAGAAATTAATCATGAAATATCAAGTGATTATACAAATGGAGCTGCCCATTATGACCTGTATATTTTCAGACTCAGTAAATCAAAAGGTCAAACAGGTGTAGTGGCAATCTATTATGAAATGGAAGTGGTTTGTTTGAGATTAGTCTCCAGCAGGTCTGTGGGGCATGAGTTCCATGAATAGGTAACCCACATGTCCTGCCACTTACCTATGTAGCTCTAATTTCTGGCCTTCAGCTCACACCTATAGATGCATGGTAGGGAGGGTTCTCTATGACCAATTGACAGAAAACAAAATACAAAAAAAACAAAACAAAACCAAACAAAAAAACCCAGGCTTGATTAATAGATAAGTAAATTCAAAATATTTATAAAAGCTAGCAATGAATTTCTAACTACAAGCTAGTCCTAACGTATAGTAGTGAGAGGAAATCCTCCTAGCAATATCCATTTTACCTTTAATTTCTTGGGGAAGGAGAAATGGCTAGATAGATAAAAAGAAAGATAGAGATATCTAGAGAGAGGTTCCTTGGAAGTGATAAATGACTTGATTATTTTTTT
>NW_011888878.1:1091672-1095446 GCF_000151845.1 Pteropus vampyrus | reverse complement strand
TTGGGGAAGGAGAAATGGCTAGATAGATAAAAAGAAAGATAGAGATATCTAGAGAGAGGTTCCTTGGAAGTGATAAATGACTTGATTATTTTTTTGGTCAGGGATATAGACAGGTTGAGATTGGAATATAAGAAGCCAGAGGATCTGGGAAAGAGGCATGTGGTGGAACCTACTGAAGTGGACACAAAGTCTGTAGAGCTTTATGTCCCAGAATAGTCACAACAAAGGAATAACTTAAAAACCAGTAGAACAGAATGAGTTGGATAGTAAATATCAGTCAGACTTAGTGCTTGGTCACCCCAGTGCTTGTTCAATGGGCTCAAGAACAGAGGATTAATAGTGACAAGAAAGTAAACTTGTTTGTCAGTCCCACATCCTGGACTTTCTCTCACCAAAAGTGATGTAGCTACTGCTATCTGATCCATAAGCAATGGTGATCAACACAGAGTACTAAACATCCACTGTTATAGTACCATCCCTGAAGAGGCCAAGCAGCCACTTGGTAGCAAGTCGATTACATTGAACTCTTTCCCCTTAAGAAAAAGCAGTGTTTCACTTTATAGGCCAAATGTATTTGCCTTCTCTCAGTTCAGTTTCTAGCATTATATCTGAGAATTCAGAGTGTCTGATCTACTAGCATGAAATCCCCAATGAAATAGCCTTGGACGGAGAATGAGGGAATAGTCAAATAAGTACAGGACCATTGATTCAATCACATACAACATCATATAGTCTTAGCTGAGACATCTGCAAGATAAGGACATTATTTTTCGAAATGTGAGATATATTTTCAATTAATGGCCATCCTATGTGTTGTGTCTAAAATAGTTAGAATACAATGATCTGAGAACCAATGAGTAGAAGTACCAGTAGCCCTTCTCATCATTACTTCCAGTAACCACCTTGGATAAAGTGGGCTTCCTATCTCTAAAATTTTAGGTAGGACTAGAGTAGAAGCCCTGGTTTTCAGAATGGAGAATATGCAGTAAGAGTTACACTAAATATAAAGCTATGTCTACCATTTGGTCATTTTAAGCTCCTCTTGTTGGTAGACCAGCAGGTGAAAAAATATATATATGATTGTACTATGAGGTAATTGACTCTGATTAACATGAAGAAACAGATTGGTGCTAAAAAGAAAGGGTAAAGAGGTACAGATTTAGAATTTAGAGGGCTTACTAATTTAGCTTTTACTGTTCTGGTGCTGGTTGATAAGTTTAAATCAACAATTGTAGTAATCATGGTTTGACATGGAAAAGTAACCAGTAGACCCCAAAGAGATGAAAGCATGGTTTACCCAATAGACAAGCAACCTAGGCCAGCAGAAGTGGGAATGAGGGGAGCAAAGATTGGATGGGTTGTAGAGGAGTGAGATAATGAATATAGTTTACAAATTATGGCCTAGAGACCAACTATAACAAAACCACAATTCCGGTTTTTTCTATCATTTAATTTTTTAAATTTATTTTATTTATTTTTATATTTTTGCATTTTTATTTTTATTTCTTATTTTTTTATTTTTTTGCATTATTTTCTTTTTTAATTAAGTTTATTGGGGTAACATTGGTTCATAAAATTATATAATTTTCAGGTATATATTATCAGTTGACATCTGTATATTCTATAGTGTGTTTACCACCCCAAGTCATTTCCTTCAGCTACATTATTTGATCCTCTTTACCTACTTTACCCTTCCCCTATCCCCTTTATTTGATACCCTTTATACCATCTACCTCCCCCCTCCTCCCCTACTTCACTAGTAACCACTAGTCTATAGTCTTCTGGTAACCATTAGTCTATAGTCCATGTCCATGAGTCTCTATTTGTCCTGTTCATTTGTTGCTTTTAGGTTTATATTCCACATATAAGTGATATCATGTGATTTTCAACTTTTTCTGTCTGGCTTATTTTGCTTAGCATGATTATCTCAAGGTCCATCCATGTTGTCACAAATGGCAGTATTTCATCTCTTCTTAAGGCTGAGTAATATTCCATTGTATATATGTACCACCGCTCCTTTAGCCAATCATCTATCATAGGACGTTTCAGTTGCTTCCATATTCTGGCCACTGTGAATAATGATGCTATAAACATCAGTGTGCAAATATCTTTTTGAATATGGGTTTTCAAGTCTTTGGGGTAAATACCCAGTAGAGGGACTGCTGGATCATATGGAAGATTCATTCTTAATTTTTCGAAGAAACTCCATACTGTTTTCCATAGTGGCTGTACCAATTTGCAGTCTGACCAGCAGTGATGAGGGTTCCTTTTTCTCTGCATCCTCTTCAACATCTGTTATTACTTGTCCTGTTGATTATAGCTATTCTAACAGGTGTGAGATAATTGTGGTTTTGATTTCCATTTCCCAAATAGCTAGTAGTGGTGAGCAACTTCTCAAATATTTGTTAGCCATTTGTATGTCCTCTGGGGAGAAGTGTCTGTTCAGATTCTCTGCCCATTTTTGATTGGATCGTTTGTGTTTTTGTTGTTATTGAGTAATATGAGTTCTTTGTATATTTTGGATATTAGGCCATATCGGAGGCGTTGCTTGCAAATATATTTTCCCATTCTGATGGTTGTCTCTCTACGTTGTTGACAGTTTCTTTTGCTGAGCAGAAGCTTTTTAGTTTGATGTAGTCCCATTCATTCATTTTAACTTTTACTTCCCTTGCTTTTGAGGTCAAATTCATAAAATCCTCTTTAAGTCCAAGGTTCTTGAGTTTCATTTCTATGTTTTCTTCTATGCATTTTGTTGTTTCAGGTCTTATATTTAGATCTTTAATCCACTTTGAGTTAATTTTGGTTTGTGGTGATAGACAACAGTCTAGTTTCATTCTTTTGCAGGTGGCTTTCCAGTTTTCCTAGTATCATTTATTGAAGAGGTTTTCCTTTCTCCACTGTATGTTTTGGTCTTTTTGTTAGAAATTATTCACCTATATAAATATGAGTTTACTTCTGGACTCTTGACTCTATTCCATTGGTCCGTGTGTGCGTTTTGTTGCCAATACCAGTTTTGATTACTGTCGCTTTGTAGTATAATTTGAAGTTGGGCAGTGTGATGCCTCCAATCTCGTTCTTTACTCTTGGGATGGCTTTGGTAATTCGGGGTCTTTTATGGTTCAAATCTGGTGATTTTTTGTTCTATTTCTTTAAAAAATATCGATGAAATTTTTATGGGGATTGCATTAAATGTGTATAATGCTTTGGGTAATATGATCATTTTAACTATGTTGATTCTTCCAATCCAAAAACATGGAATATCTTTCCATTTCTTTGTATCTGTTTCGATTTCTTTTAATACAGTCTTATAGTTTTCATTACATAGGTTCTTCACTTGTTTTGTTAAACTTATTCCTAAGTATCGTATTCTTTTTGTTGCGATTGCAAAAGCAATTTTTTTACCACTTCTTTTTCTGACACTTCGTTATTAGGAAAACTGAATTTTAAACGTTGATTTTGTATACAGAGACTTTATTCTATTTGTGTATTGTTTCTAGTAGAGTTCTTGTGGAATCTTTATGGTTTTCTATATACAGAATCATGTCATTGTCAAATAGTGACAGTATGACTTCTTCGTTTCCTATTCGGATGCCTTTTATATCTTTCTCTTGTTTGATTGCACTCGCTAGGACCTCCAATGTTCTATTGAATAATGGTAGCTTGTCATGATCCTGATCTTAGAGAGAAGGTTTTTAGTTTTTCACCATTAAGTATAATGTTGGCTGAGGGCTTGTCATATATGGCCTTTATTATGTTAAGGTATGTTCTTTCTAT
>NW_011888878.1:1085999-1091622 GCF_000151845.1 Pteropus vampyrus | reverse complement strand
TCGGAGGCGTTGCTTGCAAATATATTTTCCCATTCTGATGGTTGTCTCTCTACATTGTTGACAGTTTCTTTTGCTGAGCAGAAGCTTTTTAGTTTGATGTAGTCCCATTCATTCATTTTAACTTTTACTTCCCTTGCTTTTGAGGTCAAATTCATAAAATCCTCTTTAAGTCCAAGATTCTTGAGTTTCATTTCTATGTTTTCTTCTATGCATTTTATTGTTTCAGGTCTTATATTTAGATCTTTAATCCACTTTGAGTTAATTTTGGTTTGTGGTGATAGACAACAGTCTAGTTTCCTTCTTTTGCAGGTGGCTTTCCAGTTTTCCTAGTATCATTTATTGAAGAGGTTTTCCTTTCTCCACTGTATGTCTTGGTCTTTTTGTTGAAAATTATTCGCCTATATAAATATGAGTTTACTTCTGGACTCTTGACTCTATTCCACTGGTCTGTGTGTGCGTTTTGTTGCCAATACCAGTTTTGATTACTGTCTCTTTGTAGTATAATTTGAAGTTGGGCAGTGTGATGCCTCCAATCTCGTTCTTTACTCTTGGGATGGCTTTGGTAATTCGGGGTCTTTTATGGTTCAAATCTGGTGATTTTTTTGTTCTATTTCTTTAAAAAATATCGATGAAATTTTTATGGGGATTGCATTAAATGTGTATAATGCTTTGGGTAATATGATCATTTTAACTATGTTGATTCTTCCAATCCAAAAACATGGAATATCTTTCCATTTCTTTGTATCTGTTTCGATTTCTTTTAATACAGTCTTATAGTTTTCATTACATAGGTTCTTCACTTGTTTTGTTAAACTTATTCCTAAGTATCGTATTCTTTTTGTTGCAATTGCAAAAGCAATTTTTTTACCACTTCTTTTTCTGACACTTCGTTATTAGGAAAACTGAATTTTAAACGTTGATTTTGTATACAGAGACTTTATTCTATTTGTGTATTGTTTCTAGTAGAGTTCTTGTGGAATCTTTATGGTTTTCTATATACAGAATCATGTCATTGTCAAATAGTGACAGTATGACTTCTTCGTTTCCTATTCGGATGCCTTTTATATCTTTCTCTTGTTTGATTGCACTCGCTAGGACCTCCAATGTTCTATTGAATAATGGTAGCTTGTCATGATCCTGATCTTAGAGAGAAGGTTTTTAGTTTTTCACCATTAAGTATAATGTTGGCTGAGGGCTTGTCATATATGGCCTTTATTATGTTAAGGTATGTTCTTTCTATGCCAATTTTGTTAAGTGTTTTGTTCATACATGGATGCTGTATCTTGTCAAATACTTTTTCTGCATCTATTGATATGATCATATGATTCTTATTTTTTAATTTGCTTATGTGGTGTATCATATTAATCGATTTGTGTATGTTGAACCATCCCTGTGCCTCTGGGATGAAGCCCACTAGATCTTGGTGTATAATCTTTTTAATATGTTGCTGTATTCGGTTCGCTAGTATCTTATGTAGGATTTTTACATCTGTGTTCATGAGAGATATCAATCTGTAGTTTTTTCGTGTGTGTTATCTTTACCAGGTTTGGTATCAGAATAATACTGGCCTCATAGAATGAGTTAGGAAGTACTGCCTCTTCTTTGATTTTTTGGAAGAGTTTGAGGAGAATAGGTATTAAATCTTCTTTGAATGTTTGGTAGAATTCACTGGAGAAGCCATCTGTTCCTGGACTTTTACTTTTTGGTAGGTTTTTGATGATTGTTTCAATTTCCATACTGCTGATTGGTCTATTTAGATTTTCTAGTTCAATTTAGGAAGATTGTCTTTTTCTAAGTACTGCTGCATTTCTTCTAAGTTATTAAATTTGGTGTTATATACTTTCTCATACATAGAATTCAGTCTCATAGATATCAATCTTAATTTCCCCTCTTTCATCTCTGATTGTGTTTATTTGTGTCCTTTCTTTTTTTTCTTGAGTAAGTCTAGTCAGGGGTTTGTGAATTTTATTAACCTTCTCAAAGAACCATCTCTTTGTCACATTTATTTTTTCTATTGTTTTTTTGTTTGTTTCGTTTTCAATTTCATTTATTTCTGCTCTAATTTTGATTATTTCTTCCCTTCTGCTGACTTTAGGCTTCATTTGTTCTTCCTTTTCTAGTTTTTTAAGATGAAGTGTTAGGTTGTTTATTTGGGCTCGTTCTTGATTTTGGAGGTAGGCCTGTAATGATATGAACTTTCCTCTTATGATCTCTTTTGTCATGTTCCAAAAGTTTTGATATGTTGTACTATCATCATCATTTGTTTCTATGTATCCATTGAACTCTCTTTTTATTTCTTTTCTGACCCAGTTTAATCTCCATGTATTTGTGGTTCTTTCTGTTTTCTTTTTGCAGTTGATCTCTACTTTCAAAGCATTATGACCAGAGAATATGGTTGGTATGGTTTCAATCCTCTTCTATTTGTTGAGGGTAACTCTGTGTCCCAGTATGTGGTCAATCCTTGAGAATGTTCCATGTGCAGTAGAGAAGAATGTATAAGCAGCTGTTTGGAGATGGAAAGCTCTGTAAATGTCAATTATGTCCAGTTGGTCTAATGTGTCCTTTAAAGATGTTATTTCCTTATTGATTTTCTGTTTGGATGATCTGTCCGACAGTGGGGTATTTAGATCACCTACTACGATAGTGTTAATAGTTGCGTCTTCTTGGTTGCATAATTCCCTTTATCATTATGAAGTGTCCCTTGGTATCTTTCTTTATCTTTTTTATTCTGAAGTCTATTTCGTTCGAGATTAGTACCACTACTCCTGCTTTACGCTGAATGCCATTTGTTTTTAATATCATTTTCCACCCTTTCGCTTTGAGTCTATATTTGTCTTTGGAGCTGAAATGTGTCTCCTGGAGGCAGCATATGGTTGGGTTTTGTTTTTCGATCCATTCTGCAACTCTGTGCTTTTTTATTGGTGAGTTCAGTCCATTAACATTTAGCGCGATTATTGAAATATGAGGCCTTCTTATAGCCATTTTATCTTTTGCTTACTGGTAGCTCGGTGTTTCACTTGCTTCCTTGTCCTTGTGTTTCTGTTTTATTTTGGTTGGCTTTTGTGGGTTTTCCCTCTGGTCCTTCTTGTTTAATGTTATATACTTAGATTCTGAATCTTTGGTGTGTGGTTACCGTTATGAATATGTAAATGATAGTTATTTGTGTACAGTAGTCTATTTTCTTCTGCATGCCTTATCTCCATTCCCCTCTGTGAATTTGGGCTTTGAATCCCCCGCTTTTCAGTCATTGTTAACTCAAGTTGTCCCTATGTATGCTGAACATTCATTACTATCTTGTTATAACAATTCTTATTGTTTAAGCTTATAATGCCCTGTTTTTCGTAAGGATTGCACTCCTCTGTTTCTATTTGCCTGATAGTCATCTTACTCCTAATTATGTTTTTGTTTTGTTTTGTTTTGTTTTTGTCATTTTATTTTAGGTGAACTGACCCCTTTCAGTATTTCCTGTGATGCATGCCGTATAGTGGAGAATTCCCTCAATTGTTGTATGTCTGGAAGATCTTAATTTATCCTTCATATCTAAAGGAGAGCTTAGCTAGATACATTATTCTAGGCTGGTAGTTCTTTTCACTTAATAGTTTAAATATTTTATTCCATTCCTTTCTAGCTTGTAAGGTTTGCACTGAGAAGTCTGAGGATAATCTAATGGATTTTCCTTTATAAATTACCATTATTTTCTCCCTGGCTGCCTTGAGAATTCTGTCTTTGTCATTTATTTTTGATAATTTTAATACAATGTGTCTTGGTGAAGGCCTTTTGGGTTGAGATAATTGGGTGTTCTGTTGACTTCTTGAATTCCAAGCTCCAGTTCATTCCTTAGATTCGCAAAATTCTCTTCAACTATTTGTTTGAAAATGCTTTCTAATCCCTGTTCCTTTTCCTCACCTTTGATAATGCCCATTATTCTTCTGTTCCCTCTCCTGATGGTATCAGCTAGTTCTTGAATTTCTCTTTCATTATTTTTCATACTTCGGTTTCTCTCTTCTTTCTTCTGATATATTTCTAGATTTCTGTCTTCGATATCACTGATCCTTTCCTCCATTTGGTCGACTCTATTTCCCAATCTTGCTATTTCATTTTCAGCTCTTGCAGTGTGTTTTTCATCTCCAAAAGTTCTATATGGTTCTTTTTGAGGGTTTTAATCTCCTTGCTCCGCTCATCTAGTTGTTTTTTCAGTTCCTGAAATTGTTGATATGATTTTGTTTTGATCTCATTGAGTTTTTTCAGAAGTACCATCTTGAATTCTCTGTCATTTAAGTCACATATTTCTATGTCGGTAAGCTTATTTTCTGGAGATTTTTCTCTTTTTTTCTGAGATGTCTTGTCTCCTTGGTTGTTCATGATGTTTAATGGACTATTTATCCACCTGGGCATTAATAGAAGTGTATTATATTGTTTTTCAGAAAGAGGGTTTATTATATAAAGGTCTGACCTTAGTCTATTGCAAAGAAGATGCTTTTCTTTTGGTTTCCAGTAGGTGGCAACTAAGCCTCTTGGATCCCTGCTTTATATAAAGCCTTACTAACACTTCTTAAATTTTCTTGTAGATATATAATCACACTCGCTACCCGCAGTTTCAGTCTCTGTCAGTTTTAGTGACAGTCTCAGCAGTTTTTGCTCTGATTCCCCTGGGGCCCCGCAGTGATTTGGTCTCGGAGAGTATGGGTGGAGGGGCCCTCTGCGTTGTGAGTCGGGTGCTGTGGCTCAGCCTTGGTTTTGCCACTGCAACTGGCAAAAATCAACCGTTGTTTCTCTGTAGTCTCATCCTGCTTCTCTGCTTTCTGCCTTGATGACTAGGCCCTGCAGCCGGCTGGCCTCAGGGAGCTCACAGCTTTCTCAGGTAGGTCTATTCAGGGAAATTGCCTCTCCTTTATCCCTCCCTCTTCTCCAGGTAGCTCCAGCAGCTGCAAAAGGCAGCTTCCTTATTTCTCTCAGTCCACCACTGGACACCCAGGGTTCTGTTCTGATCTATGGTAACCTTTATGTGCAGATCCCATGCTCAGAGGTACTGGTGTGCAGTTCAAGTGTTTTTTGTTGAGCTTTAGATGTTCAGTTTATTGTTGTTTCAAGGTGAGATATCTGCGGATATCTCTCATTCAGCCATGTTTCCAAAGAAAGTCCAAGCTACAATTGACTAGACTCCGTAGCCACTGTGAAACATCAAGGGGTGCCCAGAGTGAGAGCTTTTTTTCTTATTTTTGAAACTATGACTGGCTGTTATCTTAAAGAATTAGTGACCAAATAGTAAAATTAAAGTGGAGCATGAGTGGAGCATAGAAAACCCTACCATGGACTTCCCATGTCCCATTAGCACTTTCTATTCTCATACAGCTTCTTAATGCAAGATCCCTAAGCCCTGAGTCAGTGCCGAGAAACATACTCAGCCACAACATGGGGAAGGCTGGAAATACTATAGAATTAATCCCCCCAGGAACAGTATTCAACCAATAATGGATGAGAGTTGAAGGATAAATGCCCCAGTTTCTAGTACCTCTGGTAAGACAACTCTCAGGAATGAATTACACAGTCCTAAGAGGTCCTTGCCAGGACTGAACTTTAGTTGACAATAACAGCAAGCTGCTCATTAATGCACATTTATTTG
>NW_011888878.1:1054245-1085259 GCF_000151845.1 Pteropus vampyrus | reverse complement strand
AGATCCCATGCTCAGAGGTACTGGTGTGCAGTTCAAGTGTTTTTTGTTGAGCTTTAGATGTTCAGTTTATTGTTGTTTCAAGGTGAGATATCTGCAGATATCTCTCATTCAGCCATGTTTCCAAAGAAAGTCCAAGCTACAATTGACTAGACTCCGTAGCCACTGTGAAACATCAGGGGGTGCCCAGAGTGAGAGCTTTTTTTTCTTATTTTTGAAACTATGACTGGCTGTTATCTTAAAGAATTAGTGACCAAATAGTAAAATTAAAGTGGAGCATGAGTAAATCAGAAGGTTACAAGACTGGCCCATAGAAAACCCTACCATGGACTTCCCATTTCCCATTAGCACTTTCTATTCTCATACAGCTTCTTAATGCAAGATCCCAAAGCCCTGAGTCAGTGCCGAGAAACATACTCAGCCACAACGTGGAGAAGGCTGGAAATACTATAGAATTAATCCCCCCAGGAACAGTATTCAACCAATAATGGATGAGAGTTGAAAGATAAATGCCCCAGTTTCTAGTACCTCTGGTAAGACAACTCTCAGGAATGAATTACACAGTCCTAAGAGGTCCTTGTCAGGACTGAACTTTAGTTGACAATAACAGCAAGCTGCTCATTAATGCACATTTATTTGCTTTCTTCCCTTCACTGACTCACTTCCTTACTTTCCTACCAATATTTTCTTGGATCATTCACCAAACCAATTACTTTCACTCAAACCCTTGTCTCAGGGTCTGTTTCTGGGGGAAACCGACCTAAGCCAATTTTACAGAAACACAAAAGGATTATCAGCTCACGTAAAAGTCAATTGAAGGATATGTACTAGAAAAAGTTTGTTTTTCTTAGAGAAATAAAAGAATACAAAACATCTTTATTAATTTTATTCCTAAATACAAAAGAAATATAAAATTCTATAATTAATCATCCAAGATCTAACATCTCAATATTGAGAGCCATTAAAAAAGATACCAGAATAGAAATAAATTACTGTAATCTTTACTGAAGTGATCTAACCAAAGAGAAATATTAGATGTGTTCATAGTAGGAGAGTTCTTTTATTAAAAAATATATATATTTTAAGTTAAATATCTGATTTACAACTTATTCTTTTGTCAAATCAAAAAAATAATGATTTGGATAATTGTTGACAAGGCAGAAAATTTTGGCATCAATCATTGAAATAACATGTTTCTAAGGATATTATAAACCACTTTTCTGTATTATCTATTACCAGCACGTTGTAAAAATAATGGTGAGAACTGGGCTCTATTATCATGTCTGGTTAGAAAACTCACTATTAATTACCTTTAATTTATGTGTTTCTTGAGGGAGCTATACTCAGGATTGTCTTTCTAGAGGCTTATGTTATTGCACATGTAAAAACTGGCTTGTGGTACTTGTAGCATTTGTCCTATGCTCAAGGTCTAAGAAGGATTCCTTGTCCCCTAAACCTAAATGTAGATCTTACTATCACCATGATGCTAAGTCAGAAGAAATGGAGATGCTGAAGTACAAACATGAAATGAAACAAAGAAAGATCTATAAAAAGAGACTAGGACCAAATTAAAAAGTATTAGAGATACAATAACTATGGAAGACAGGCAAAAGAGATCCTGTATACTTTTTTCTCTTTGGTCTCATGCCCTCTCAGTTTTTTTCCATGGTATAACCAAAGTGATCTTCCTAAAATCTGACCATGCTAAACTTCACTTGAGCCCAATGATCCTGGGAAACAACAATGATTAAGAAGTTGCCTGTCCTTTTGTGCTTCAGCATATGGCTTACTGCAAAAACCGCCCTTCCTTGTGTGACCTAGCTAAAACTCACAGATATCCCCTGTTTACCTATGACAAAGCCAGACTCAGATGCTCCAAATTCCCATTCTGTGCTTCATAAACAGTTATCTGAACTTTCTGTACAAATCTAGATAGAATACCTACTAATTTCATTTGACCAAACTTTTGTTCATTAAACTTCCCTTTTTCCCCCGGTTTCCTGAATTTTGACCCATACTCAACATAAGCTAGCATACAACCCTTCTAAGGACTCTTCAGGGTAAAACTTTCTTCTGATCTACTATCTATTTAATCATGTGACTTCCATCCATTTACCTTACTTTCACACATCTGAATTTTTCATCTTGTTCTATCATGCTTATAAAAGAAAAGCCCTTTCTTTTCTGCCTGACCTTAGAGGTACTGTAGATGTCATAGTGGGAACATTTTTTTTTCTATTTCAATAACTCCCCTCCGCCTACTGTAATAGTTTTTCTCCTTTAGTATAATTACCTTTTTGAATGATAAGTCACTCCTTATCTAAATCTGAATTTATTTTTATTAGACAAACCAAAGTCTGCTTATGCCACTCTGCTACTTAAAATCTTATTGGCTTTTCACTGTTTTTAAGAGAAAGCCCAAATTACCCTTGTTTACAAGTCCCTTCCTGGACTAGTTTATCCCATGCATATACCTCTTTAATCTTGTCTCTTTCTTCTACCAAACCACTTTCCTTGCCATGACCCTTTCTCTAAGTTCAAGCTATCTTACAAGTTCTTGCAGTTCCTTGAGATATCGTACTTTCTCTGGAATTTAGACTTTCCAACTCTCCTCTTCCCCTTCCTCCTCTTGCCCTCAACCTTTCTGGATTTATCCTGCTGATCTATCAGGCATTAGGTTTGAAAATCTCATCCAGGAGAACTTTCTGGCCCTCTCATGTGAGGGTTTGATCATCTTTTCAATCATTTTAAAAACTTTGTGTACTCTCCCTCTCATGCTGTTACTATAACTGCTTATTTAATGATCTTCTCTATTATTAAACTTCCTAACTCAAAAGACAGAAATTTTATGCCTTTCACTGTTGCACCAATAGAATCTATCACATGGAAGACAATAAATATCAATTGTATCAGTGCAATTGTATTAATTAAATGAAAGAATGAGTTGATTGCTTAGACACAAAAGAAGCAAAGATCAAAATAGTAGACTCTGCCTCCAACAAAAAATAATTTATTAGTTTTATTTTAGTTACAAGAGACAAAAACCGAACTTGAACTAACGTAGCCAAAAGGAAAGTTAGGCTTTTATAAGAAAATTAAGATAAGGTACATGTGGATTATTTAGGGTTTCTCAATAGAAAGTTTCAGGAAACTCAACTCAACTTATTTTAGGTAAAATCTCCTGGGGTAGGTTTAATTTTGGCAAAGCTTATCTGAAGGGTTCAAATGGTAATCCAAGATTGTCTCTGGTTCTTTACCATGTAAAAACTTCAGACTCAGACCTCACTGGTTGGTAATGTCACCATTGGGAGCGATCTAAGTCCATCACTGCCTCAGAGGCACTGAGGGGCTTTGGTCCTTTCCGCCAATGCAGTAAAGATTTACAGATCAGCGAAGATTAGGAAAAGTACAATTTATGGAAATATATTTCAAGAGAGAAACGGACTACACCAGAGAGGGCTGTAGCCTCATACAGGTGGGGAGGTCTGTCTTATATCTGGGCCATGACAGGTGGTTACAAGGGTGGTGCTAGCTGATTGATGTGTGAGGTCATTTTGATTGACAGTTGGCTGTTATATAACCTATTGTCAACTGTGCATGTACCTTTCCAGAATTCAGTCTGTTATAATTAGATTCATGAACTTCAGAGCATATACATGACATTATAATGATGGTATAATGGGGCTGAGGTGAAAAGAAAGAGTACTCCTTACTGCACAAGCATTTGTGGCTGGCCTAAACTGGTTGCTAAGCTATGGTCATTTATTTTCTTGTTCTCCGTGATGAAAGGTATTGTTATTTGAGAAATGAGGGGTTTTTTGTTTTTTGTTTTTGTTTTTTTTTTGAGCTGTTCTAGGGGAAGCCTTTGGGTTGGACCATTGGTGTTGTCATTTCTATAGTTACAGAGCTGGGCCTTCGCTCTGTCACTCATGGCTACATAACTGCCTAACAGTAAGATGAAAACAACAGAGCTCCCTACCCTCTCAACTCCAAAGTTCAAGGTCAGCTTCCTTATTTGTTTTTTTTTCCCCCCCAGTAGTTTCTATAAAAGTTTTGAAATTCACTGGATTAGAAATTCTATAGCTGAGCAAGGTCATGTGCATTCTCTGAATCAATCTCTGTGAAGAAAGGAGTATAATTCCTTGTTTGGTTAAACTTATGTTACATATCAACACTCCCCCCATGTGGAGGTGGAGCCATGCCTAAATTTCAGAAGTGAGAGTGAGAGAGAGCTAAATTTTCAGCCCAACATTAGTGCTGCTGCAAGACTAGCACCAAAAGAAGTAGAGGCAAAGGACAAAAGACCCCTACAGGTAGTCATAGAGCTAACCCATAGACAAGTAAACCCAGAGCCTGAATGTCCACAGAGTATGCTTCTTTCACCTGTGCTACTCTCTGTGCTTTTGCTCTCTTCACAAAGGTCAAACCATAACTCATAGCTCACTTCTTTTTCTTCTAGTTCAACAAATGTGACTACTTATTAATATTTTAACATTAAAAACATATTAAGCAGTTCATTTCCTTTTCCGTGATAAATAGTAAGCATTTCATTGCATTTTCAAATGCATTTATAAAGTAAGCTTGCTATTATAGTTATAGGACTATCATAGAAAACAAATACCCAAATCCAATTAGTATACCTTTAAACACTTGTCACACAAGGCAACAATAATTATTACAACTTATTATCCAAGAGTAAATACAAAAACCTAAAGGTAATCAAAATATCCCAATATGTTATAGAGAAAATCTACCATATATTTCTTAAATATATGACCTTGAAGAAGTGGAAAAAAAGTAATAGAATCCTTCAAGGGATATGCAGTACTATTGGAATGATAGTTTCAAAGCCGATGTATCTTTTCTCCAAATTATTTCTAATTTTAAGTTTATAGAACTCTTTTTTCTACCTTTTTCTCATCTTTCCAAATACATGAAAGAATTTCCTGTAAGTAAATTTTAATTGCACTTAACAGCAAATTATTCTTTTCTTCTAGATAGTCCATACCACCTGGTGAAACCAGAAAACAATTCAAACTCAACTTGCCTCTAACTGGAAGCCAGCCATGTTGTAAGACCTTCTTCCAAAGAGCAGGAAGGTCTCCAACAGATGAAAGTAACTAAAATAATTTAAATATGGGTGAATACAGTAACAAATTCCCAGGCTCTGCTCCTCTCTTTGTTGAAACCCATTCTTTTGGAAAATCGTTTTCTTCAGCTATTGGACAACAAAACGCATTGTCAAGAAATTTTATAGCAATAATTATAAAAGATGTCCATTTGAACCCGTTGAGGTCTCACTGATTTTATAATACTCAGCAGACCTCCCTGCAGGAGAACGCTATATTTATGTGAGCAATATATGTGAGAATTGAGATCATAAAATTAAATGACCACATAGAACTGTCGTTTATATGATGAGCGCCTACATACGTGAAGGCTGGTTTATTTTGCAGTATAGGGTTGCATTAAATGGACCACTCTCAGTGAACATTTTTAATCACGCATTTCTTCATTCTTTCTGCAATATTATACTTGAAGGACTGGTAAGCAGTTTGCTAAGAAATGCTAAATGGTTACTGGCACTACTATTCTGACAGAAGAGCTCACTAAAATAGAAGTACAGTACATATTGTATGCAATTGTTTTATGAGACACATTATGGTTACTAGAATAACATTTCACCGTTACCAACTGCTGAGAGAAAAGTCATTAAGATATTTGGCGAGCCAGTGCAATTTTTCAACAGAGCTATAGTACAAGACCTTAGAACAGCTTCCATAGAGGGAGGCCGGCTGTCTCTCAAAAAAAAAAAAAAAAAAAAAAATCAAGTTTCAGGTCTATGCTGTTTAATTTATAGTGCTTTAATTTCAGAGTCCAATGAGGAAGTTACAGGATATTGGGAGTGTCAAGCGTCAGGAGAACAATAGAGAATGCTATGTAAAATATAAATATATATATATATGTATGTATGTATATATGTATATATGTATATATATATTTTTTTCAGATACAAGTATTTCTGATATATATGTTTGTGATTGTGTGTGTGTGCATGTAAAAGATTAACCTCTTGTGACAATTCGTATGACACTCAATGTGTTAAAACTCACCTTTCACCAGGGAGCTACCTTTGTCCAGAGATTAATTTGTGTACTTTAAACAGTTAATTTCTTTCTATTTTTAATGAAAAGACATTCATGGATGGGGGAGGAGGCAAGAATTTATCTAAAAACACTTAACCCAAATAAAGGAGAATAAAATAAATTATTTGCTATAAACGCTTAACATTTCCTGCCTTGGTTATTGGTGGTAAAAAAGTGATGATAATTTTTAAAATGTTTTGCAAATATATACATGTACATATATATGAGTCTGTATATACTTATATGTACATATATGTATATATAATAGTGTTTGACTGCTAAACTGACAAAGCTTATTACCAGCTACACCTGCCAATGCTGCTTCAGCTACTCCTTTCTCATTACATCAGGAAAAAAAACTGGCATTCACCAAAATCAAATATACTTTTGTCTGTGTCTCAACAATAACCAAAATAGATTAAATTGGAATTATTTAGTCAAATATATGAATGTACATAGATAATCATGAAGGCAAGACTAAGCATCCTCATTATTGCTGTGGTCCCCTTAAGAAGTGATATGTTACTTTACACAGAGCTCCTTGTCAGTAACTATTTGTTGAGGAAATACTAAAATCAAAAACGAAAACAAAAAATATTGGAGATATTTTAATGAATAATATTGTTGGATAGATATTTTAAATTACCCAGAAATCTGGATTCTATTCCTCTGAATTCAATATTTTTGACTCCATGTAAAAAGGTCTTGAGATTCCCACGAAAGTTATAAAGGGGAAGAAAAAACAACTGTCGATTCAGTTTAATAAATCAAACCAGTAAATCAACTAAATTTTTTATTCTTTGATTTTTTTTTTTTTTTTGCATTTAGGAACACCCAAAGTACATGTAACTGGTAGCATCATCATGTTCAGATTGCTTATCATAGCCTACTCTTATTTATATCAAACCCACTATGACTTATTTTTCATAAGCTGCTTTTCATCTCCAAGGTTACTGATAATAAAATTTATTAATATCATAAAGATAAATGTGGGTATCATCTTATTTTCTTAAAAACAATTTGGGGCAGCACCAAGGTGACTGGGAAGATATTGTTTTTGGTAGTGATGTAAAATGAAGTAAACCTATAACTGCTCTAATTATGTCCTTTTGATCTGTGTGTTTTGTTCCAAAACAGTAAAATAGTAACTCATACAGATGGTATAAATATGACCAGTTTTATTTAAAAATAAGGGTTGGTTTGTTTGTTTTTTGTTTTGTTTTGTTTTGTTTTGTTGCTTACACTTCTATATCTCGCCATAGCTACATTACTTTGCAGTGGTAGCCAAAGGAGCCTTATCCAGTCAGTGAATTACTGAGTCTAAATATTTGGATTCCGGGGTAATGGAAGAGCTGAAAAGTGTTGTCTTTTGCTTTTACTTCACTTCATCTATCCCAGATCCTATCTAGATACAATGATGAACTTGTCATCTGTATACACAGGCAATCCCATTATGCCATGTAGAGGCAGGAAGGAGTTCATTCTAAGGAAAAAGATGTAGAAAACACTTAACTCCTTTCTGTCTGTCTGTCTGTCTGTATTTTTTTCTTGCTTGCTTGCTTTCTTCCTTTTTTCTCTCCTTTCTTTCTTCTTTCCTTCTTGTCTTCCTTCCTTCTTTACTTCCCTCTTTTTCTCTGTCCCTCCCTTCCTTCCTTCTTGCCTTCTTTCTTTTCTTTCTTTCTTTCTTTTTTTTTTGCTATTACTTTTTCTAGTATCTTCTTGCATTATAAGAGGCATATGGCAGGTTGTATTTGGATGAATGAATGAATGAATGAATAAGTAAATAAATATAGAGATGAATGAATTAATTAATAATTGGAATAAATAAATGAAGGAAAGGATAATTTAAATTAGTTGAATATATGTATTTGTATTATATAAATATATGGATTAATATACATAATTATAGTTCTATAATACATTTATTTGCTATATTAAACACATACATTTAGTTACAGTGGAAAATACTTACAAGAATATCATTATGTGTTCTCTATACATAGGTATTGAAGACGCTATTCATATTTGATAAAACATTAGCATAGAGCAGAAAACTTTAGAGAAACATTTTAGCCCAGAAGGCATTGTCATTGCCAAACAAGGATTTTTTTTAATGGCAAAGCAGACACTTTAAAACTGCTGAACAGCAGCCCTTGGAAAAAGGTTTTTACAAAATACATACTTCAATTAAAAGAGGGCTGTGAAAACCTGCCTGATAAACAGAATAGCTTTATTTTTTCAAAGTTTTCAAGGCTTGTGACCCTAAGGCAAGCTTAATTAAACTCAATGAAGAAAAAAAAATAAATCATAAAAATTGAATAAGTCAAAATATAAAATATTCAATTATTATTGCTTATGGGGTTCGTTTTGTAAATATTTTATTCACAGTCCACATTTGGCTTCCTCTCCTCCGTACTTTTTAAAGGCTATCTGGGGAATAAACCTACGCTGCTCCATTCTAGTTGCTTGACTTCTTTTTAGTCTTCTTATAATTTATTAAATGATGTTTTTAGAAACCTAAGTACTTCAAGTTTTCTTTCTTATCGCTTTGTGCTTTGTTCTTCTCACCCGCAGAATTGCTGCAATTAGAGATATAAAAAAGACCCATTAAAGCATCAGTCCCTCCTTTGGGGTTTTAGCCACAATTGTTTCTTTCGTGAAACTGTGTCCAGTCCTGCCTCAAATACACTACATTAAATGTCCTACTATTACATAACTCTCGCAAGATGGAGGGGAATTTGTTTCATTTAATATACAGAAACCTTCAGTAGCAGTTCTCATTTATGTTACAGTTTCTAGAATAATGTGTAGACATCAGAATTCATCTCATTACTATTCTACTTTGTACTTGTTTATGAACTGTGAGCTCAAAGTGAATATTGAACAAAGTTTAAAAGGCATTAAATATTAATAAGCCTCCAAGGACTCAGAGTATATGTTGAAATAAATGGCCTAAAGTTTAGATGTGAACTAATATTATATCACTATTGTTTTTAACCAACATCTTGGTAGCCATTCACCATTTCTGTTCCAACAACTGACTATACAGTTTTTCCAGTAAACCCAAATTATTAGAAAGTGTTAGTACCAGATTTAACTTTTATGATAGACATAAGTATATTTCTTTATTCTATTTAGGTTTATCCAAAATAGAAGCGTTATTTTCTTATATTAATCAAGTCATACTTTACAGGCCAGTGAAAGCATATTGAAGGGACAACTTGCTTTCAAATTTATATTGGATGACATATGATTATCATCTATTTAGTTAGATTAAATAGGAGAGTAATAAGTAATAGTTATAATTACACATTTTATTCTATGGCATCTCTTGGTATAAATTAATTATTTTCAGACTGCCAATCATTTTGAATAGTATGTCTGTATTTGAGAACATTATCACATTGAGCATCACCTCCCCAATATAGAAGGCAGAATCCAAATTCTTTCACAGATATTGCTAAGAAATATGGCCTCAGCCACACCAAGTAGACATACCCACACAAAACTCTTTTGGAAATGATCCACAAAAGGCCAAGCACTGCACAGAGCTCCCATTTTGTTGGAGCAGTTGGAACAAAATTGTCTGTATAGCAACGTAGAGTTCCTGAAAAAGAAGTGACATCCATATTGTGGCAGTAGTGGTTTCAGAAAAGTCATGTTTCTGGTCTTCGTTTCTCTGTGGTGGCTGTGGTTTCTTCATCAGGCCACTTATGAACCTGGTTATGAGCATTGCTTCTGGAAATTAGTTTTGAATCTTTTTTTCTGAGGATTCTCTGAGTTACATAAAATCTTTAAATAAATTATTTTTCAGTTTAAATCTACCAGAGTGGATTCTGGTGCTTGCAGCTAAGAACCTTGACTAATATACATGGTTCATTATACTCATAAGAACATAGAGCTTGGGACATTTCCTTTATGCTCTATAATTATAAGATTAGATGCAAAAAATAACATTCAATCACTAAATCAAAACTCACAGAAAGTTTTTGAAACCTAGTTATGACCTATTAAATTATGGAATGGTAAAAAAATCAGTGAAAAAAAGCAAAGATTAAGAAATAAGTCAAGAAATAATTATGTAAGTACAGATAACCACACATGATCAAGACAATTGCTTTAAAATTCCAAAGTGAATTTATTCAAGGGTGTATTGGTAAACATTCACTCCCACTGTCTGAAGTATAGTTATTGAGAATCCCTTGTCTAAAGATGAATGAGTAAACTTAAAATGGGGGAAAAAAACAATTCTAAAATATTATCTAAAATATTAACAAGGAGGAAGACTTAAAAATACAAATAAGACATAAAATAACTTTAAGGAGCATTCTATAATCTCCTCTTTGAAAAATCAATATTCAATAATGATTTAAAGGAATAAAAGTGGTAAATGAATGTGACAAGAAGTGTTCTGAAGAGCGACTCTGAATTATAAAATACTATTTCATATGCCAGAGTAATAAAAGTGGAATACTAATTTGGCACAACCAATTCATCCATTTCTAATTTATACTCCACATTGTGTTATTCATTTACTAATGCTTGAAATATTTAGATGACTAATGAGATGGTTCTTGTTTATCAGTATAACCCTTGACACCAAAATACTAATGCAATTATTCCCAAAGCAATAGACTGTTATCAAACGGATTTATGTGCTATCTCTAGGATACTTTTAAATTCATAGCCTATCAATTGAGTATAATATAAAATTCAACTGAGAATTTAAAATTTAGCTCAAAAAGAACATCTCAGCTACCCACATAATTGTAAGTTGACATTTGAAAAACAGGAGAATATTTAACAAAAAGAACCAGAGTTAATTAACTATTATCTTCCAAAAAATAAAAATTAATATTCCTACATGGCCATTGGGATATTACATAAAAGAGAAGGAGAAAAAAGCTGTATTCTGAGCATTCACAAGAGCTAATATGTTATTTAAATTAGATAAATCAAGATGTGACTATTTTTCTAAAATCATTGATTTTGACATTGAATTTGAGACCTCGTTATTCAAAAATTCACACAAATAGGGTTTGACTATAAGGCTCTTAAAATATATATTCACCTGCTTGATAAACTAGAGAGAGACATCACATCTAATATGAGAAATCACTATATGACCTGCTATGTTTAATGTTGATATCCATTTGTAGGGAGATACTATGTTAAAATATTAACTAGTGTATTTTCTCCCATTATACACTCATAGATTCTTTAATTTTTACCCAGAAAGCATCTTTTAAACACCTTCCTTCCACTTTCTACCCACCCATAATAGCTAGAGTTGAAGTTTTCACCATGGTTTCATATTAAGCTGTGTTATTGAAAGAATAGCCAACTGGTTGTAAGACAAACTCTTGAGCTAGATTTTTTGAGTTCAAATGCCAACTTTATAAGTTGATAACTGAATAATTTCCAGGAAGTTATCTAACTTCTATGTGCCTTAGTTTCCTCACATACAAAATAGAGTTGTTGAATAAGTGAGATTGCATACTTAAATGACTTAGAATAGAAACTGCCACATAGTGAGAATTTAATGTTATCTATTAGTAGTTGTTACCATGCTCAAAATTCACAAGTTCCCATATCTAAAAAGATTGAGTTTATTGTGTTCCCCGCACCCCCGCAAAGACTAGATCAAAAGATGCCACGGGGAATTCTGGTCAAGATGGTAGAGTAAATGAATGCTATGCTTGCTCTTCTCATAACCACATCAAAATTTCAACTAAAATACAGAAAAAACATCACTGAGAGATGCCTAAGTATAGCTGAACAGAAGTCCTATAACTGAGGACATAGGGAAGAGGACTCCTTGAAACTGGTACAAGAGGCAGAGACGCAAAATGGGCTAGTACCACAACCTCATGCAGTGTTAGAGAATCGGAAAGGATGTCTCAGCTATGAAGGTCCCCATTGGAAACCAAGGGGATCTCAGTTCCACAGCAGGCTCCCCAGCTCGGGGTTCTAGTACTGGGAAGAGAAATCCCCATGACTTCTGGCTGTGAAAACCAGCGAAGATTGTAGTTGAGTGAGATGGAGGGCTGACGTAGTCACAGACTTTTCTCTTAAAGGGCTTGTGCATGGACTTACTTGCTGATGGACTCATTAGCTCTGAGCTCTAGTGCTGGGGAAGCAACTCAAAAGGTGACAGGGACATACGGGAAGAAACTGGGTTGTCTGGCTTCACATCAAGGTCTTGAGGGGCAGCTTTCTCCCACACAGAAGTGCTGGCAACAGCCATTATTTCTTTGAGCCTTCCCTCTATTCAGACTACAGATTTAGGAGCTGATATATTTTGAGTCTCCAACAACCTGGCTAATACTGGTTGCCTTTCTCTGGTGATTCCCTGAGAACTTGCCCCATTCAACTTACAGTCCCACCCAAGCCAACTCTAGTGGCTGTCTCATACAAATGGCCTACCTTGGCTCATGCTATGGACTTTCCAAAAATCTCCCAAAGGTTTACAAAAGCCAAACAAGCAGCATTTGGCCTTTGTGTGCCCTATACCTCTTGCTGAGCAGCCCCAAGCCTGGCACTAGAGGTTGCCAGCCTCATTTCACATCTAGGCCGCTTGATGCACATAAACCCAGTGTAGGTGGTGACTATCTCTGGATTGCTTGTAACTCTTGCCAAGTGGCCCGAGGCAGGGAAAAGGCTATGAATGAACTTGACATGTGGCAAGGCCCCACCCCTGTGGTGAGCTTCTGAAGCCAGAGCACCACCCAGGGTTGCATCCAAAGACGGCATACCCAAAGGGCAGAGTGGGCTGGCACAAGAATCCTGTTGAAGTGAATCCAGCTTCGTAAGATCAGCCCCTCACCGACTAGTCCTCACAACCAATCAGCCTAAGGGTGTATCTCCCTCATTGACAGGCAAACAGAAACTAAGGGCACACAAATAACTCATACTAAGGACACACCTGAAGTACTCAGCTCAGGTGACCAGGGAGACTGTGGCACTGGGCTCCACAGAGCACTTATTAGTGCTACTATCCTAAGGCTACTATCCTAAGACTAGGAGACATAGCAGCTCTACTTAATACATAGGTAGTCAGCCAAAATGGGGAGACAAAAAACATGTTCCACATGAAAAAAACAAAACAAAGTTCCAGAAAAAAAATCTCAACAAAATGAAGACAAACAACCTACCAGATTCAGAATTCAAAACACTGGTTATAAGGATGCTCAATGAACTTAGGGAGAGTAGGTGAACTCAGTCAGTACTTAACAAAGTTAGAAAATAGAAAAATGGAGATGGATACCATCTCCATAAACATAAAAGGATACCAGTTGGAAATGAAGAATACAATAACTGAAACGAAGACTACACTAGAAGAAACCAACAGTATATTAGATGAAGCAGAAAGTCAAATCAGCAATTTAAAAGATAAGGTAGCAAAAAACACCCCATTAGAATGACAAGAAAAAAAAATCCAAAAAATTGAGGATAGTTTAAGGGACCTCTAGAACAACATCAAGCACAACAACATTCACATCATAGGGGTACAAGAAGGGGAAGAGAGAGAGCATGGAATTGAAAACCTATCTGAAGAAATAATGACAGAAAAGTTCCCTAACCTGGTGAAGGAAATAGACACTCAAGTTTGGGGAGAACAGAAGGTCCTAAACAAAATCAACCCAAAGAAGCCTTCACAGAGACACATAATCATTAAAGTGCCAAATGTTAAAGTCACAGAGAGAATCTTAAAAGTAGTAAGAGAAAAACAATCAATTACCTACAAGGGAGCTCCCAAAAAACTGTCAGCTGATTTCTCAGCAGAAACTTTGCAGGCCAATAGAGATTGGCACAAAATATTCAAAGTGTTGAAGAGCCAGAACGTACAACAAAGATTACTCTACCCAGCTCGGACAGATAAGGAGCTTCCAAGACAAGAAAAAGCTAAAAGTGTTCATCACCAGCAAGCCAATATTAAAGAAATGTGGAAGGATTTCTTTAAGAAGAAAAAATATGTATCAAAAATATGAATAATAAAATGGTAATACAGACATATTTATCAGTAAGTACTTCAAATGAAAAAGAATTAAATGCTCCAATCAAAACATAGGTTTCTTATCCAAGATAAGAAACTGAAACCCTTATATATGCTGCCTAAAAGAGATTCACTTTAGATCAAAAGACACTCAGAGACTGAAAGTAAAGAGAGAAAAAAAGGTGTTTTATGAAAATGGAAACAAATAATAAAAAAACTGGGGTAGCAATACTTACGCTAGACAAAATAGACTTTAAAACAAAGATGATAACAAAAGACATAGAAGGACTCAGTAATCTCACTTCTGGGTATTTATTCAAAGCAACCTAAAATATGACTTTGAAGGAACATTTGTATTTATATGTTCATTTCAGCATTATTTACAATAACCAAGATATGGTGGCAACCTGAGTGTCCATCAGTGAATGAATGGATAAAGAGGTGGTACATATATATAATGGAATATTACTTGGTCGTAAGAAAAGAATAAAATTTTGTCATCTGCAACAACATGGATGGACCTAGATGGTATTTTGTTAAGTGAAGTAATTAGGACAGAAAAAGACAAATTCCATATGATTTCACTTACATGTGAAATCTAAAAAGCAAAACAAACAAGCAAACAAAACAGAAACAAACTCACGGCTACAGAGAACATTCTGATGGTTGCTAGATGGGTGGGGGTTTTGAGGGATGGGTGAAAAAAGAGAAAGGATTAAGAAGTATGATTTGATAGTTGCATAGTAGTTATGGGGATGTAAAGTATAGCGTAAAGCAGTGGTTCCCTACATTTTTGGCACCAGAGACCAGTGCTCCTATGAGAATCTAATACCTGATGATCTGAAGTGGAGCCAAGGTGGTGATGCTAGCTCTGGAGAGAGGCTGAAACTACAGATGAAGCTTTGTTCACTTTTCCACTGCTCACTTCCTGCTGTGCAGCCCCATTTCTAACAGGCCACGGACCAGTACCACTCTGCAGCCTGGGAGTTGGGGACCCTTGGTATAAAAAATATGTCAATAATATTGTAATAACTGTGTATGGTGATATATGGGTACTAGATTTATCAGAGTGATCACTTCATAAGCTATATAAATATCTAAGCGCCATATTATACACCTGAAACTAATATAGTATTGAATGGCAACTGTAATTGAAAAGTAAAATAATATATATCAAGGATAAATATATAAATAAATAAATAGTTACAGGGCTACCCTATATGAATTCGGGGGTGGAGAAGGAAAGGATGCCATGGTCAGGAGAAGAACAGAGTTAGGAATCATGCACGGATTGTGGCGATAAGAAAGTGCCAGAGCATTCCTGTTCCTAAAGGAAAGGCACACGCTGGGCAGTCTAAATCCAGAGTTCAGCCAGTTTTTGGCAATGACCCAATCTGGCCTGATGGTTATCTCTTTCTTGAGACTCCATTGAAGTCCTTGGTCTACATCTCTATTTCACCCCAATATCAACACTATGCACCCAGTACTCTAGGACTCTTGTATAATCCTTCAGACAGAAAGTGAATACTATATCGTGTGAGGAAGTGGTAACATACAGAGAAAGCTTAACTCTTGCAAAATAAATCTAAAGAAACTAGCTTGAAAGAGCCCACTAAATTTATAAGGCAATAAAAGGTATAGCCCTGCTATGTGTTTACTGCATTTCTACTATGTTCTAGATTTTTCCACATGCATTATCTCATCAACTTCCTCTGGAACTCTGGCGTACAAGAATTCTTACTCCAATTTTACTTTCATGAATGTAGTGGTGAGATCTACCAAAGACATTTTTTTTAAATGAATATATAAGGTCAAGATTTCTGTTTATGCTTCCTACAATAAACCGACATCCAAGCATATAAAATAAGCCCTGCATTTTAATCAGAAGATCTGATTTAAATGAGCCCTGCTACTTACTAGCTAGATGATCTTGATCTCACATAGGCATTTGAGGCCTCAATTTTCTCATCTGTAAAATGAAAAACACTGCATTTGTGACCTTACAGGATTATTTCATGAACCCAATGACATAAGAAATGTGAAAGCATTTTTAAAATTGTAAAGTGCTCTATAATTATCAGGCATAAATCTATAACCATATGCAAGCTGATCCCTTGCAAATGTCCCTGAACCACTTCAATATAAACTTATTCTCTCCTGAGAAATGCACACTTATATGCAGAAAGATAGCTTAGAAGTTTAGCAGTAATAATTGGTAATCGTTTTTAGTGTAATTCTTCATTATTTTCTACAGAAAACCTACATATATTAATGGTTAAAATGGTTCATTCTAACATTTCTTAATGAAATAATTGGAGAAGGTAATAAAGAAAAAGAGTTGATATAATTTATGTTGTTATTTTCTTAGTTCAAGAGAGAAAGACATTTTTTTTAAGTGGACTTCTAAGATTCTAAAGACAAGATGCCAAACATATGTAGAAATCCTGTAGTGTTTGGTAAACAATAGTTATAGTATCCTACAATAAGTATCCAAATTAAAATTATAGAAATAATTCAATATATATTTGTAGTAATGAAAAGCTGAAAGTTAAGCAAATAACAGCTATGTTCCTGTCCCAAATCTTGATAGTTTTAGTAGTGATGATATCTGCCACTCAAAGAGGCCAAATCAATTCAAAAGAACAATTCTGGAGCAGTTTTCCATATTTGGTTTAATTTCATTATGTTAATACACGCACATTTTGCTTATTTAAAATCTACACATTATTCTGTTAGATGAATGGATAGTATTTATTTTCTGATTGATGTACACTTTACTTGTTTCTGATTTTTTGCCATTATGAATTATGCTGCAATAGTTATTCCTGTATATGTCTTATTAATTCTTACAAGCATTTCTCTGTGGTATACATACAGAAGTGAAATTTCCGTGAAATTTCTGAGATATACCAACTTCACTATGTATTACCAAACTGATCTCAAAAGATTTGGACTATTTAACATTCCTACTAGGAGTATATGAGAGTTTTTGACGACCACGTGTTGTTGTCAGATTTTGTTTTTCATTTTTGCCAGTGACAAGTGTAAAAAGTTCCCTTAAAGTTATATATATATATAACCATATATATAATTATTTTTAACTAAGACTTTACTTATTTAGAGCAGTTTTGGTTTTACAACAAATTGAGACTAAGGTAGAGAGATTTCCCATAAGCTCCCTTCCCCGACATGTGTAGATCCTCCCTCATTATCAACATCCCCTACCAGAATAATATATTTGCTACAGATGATTAACCCACATTAACACATTATAATCATCCAAAGTCCAGAGTTTACATTAGGGTTCACTCTTTGTGTTTCAGTACATTCTGTGGGTTTGAACAAATGTTCAATGACATGTGTCCATCTTTATGGTATCATATAGAGTATTTTCACTGCCTTAAAAATTTTCTGTGCTCTGCCTATTCATCCCTCCCCATGACACCTACCTCTGGTGACCACCGATCTTTCTCTGTCTCTATGGTTTTTCCTTTCCCAAACTGTCATATAGTTGAAATCACACAGTATGTAGCCTTTTCAGATTAGCTTCTTTCACTTAGTAATGTGCATTTAAGATTCTCCATGACTTTTCATATCATATTAGTTCATTTATTTTTAGTGCTATATAATTTTTCATTGTCTGGATGTATCACAGTTTATTTAACCATTTACCTACTGAAGGACATTTTGGTTGTATATAAAAAACTTCACTCTTCTTCCTGTGTATCTCTTCTTTACTTTCATACTGTTACCACACTCACAACATTTACGACAATTCTGATCACCAAATGTGTGTGGATTTTTCACACACCAAACAATTCTCTGTGACACCTGTTGGGTGTCCTACAATTTAACTCCTTCTGACAATATCTACCTAGATATAACAACTGATATCACAGCTTAAGGGCTCAGTCTCACAAGTCTACCTTTTCCTTTCAGATGCTAGTTGCAAGAACTCGGTCCCCAGGTTACCCAAAACTTCTGTCTAACGTGGTTACAACTTAGAGGTTCCCATGACCTCCTCCCCTTTGGATTCAATTATTTGCTAGATAGCTCATAGAACTCAGGGACATATATATTTATCTGCTTATTAAAGGATACAGATGAATAGTCAGATGAAGAGATACCATAGGGCAAGTTCTGGGAGGGTTCTGAACAAAGGTGTTTCTGTCCCTGGGGAGAAGGGGTAGGTCACCCTCTTGGTACATAAATGTGTTCACTCACCTATTAGCTCTCCTAACCCCATTCGTTTGGAACTTTTATGGAAGCTTCATAACTTAGGCATAATTAATCATTAATTTTATTTCCACTCCTTCTCCCCTCTCTGGAGCTAAAAATTCCAAGCTTCTAACCATGGCTTGGTCTTTCTGGTAACTAGTCTTCATACAGATGTCATCCAAGAACCCACCCAGAGTCACTTCATTAGAACAAAAGAGGCTTCTAGTGCTCTTATCACTTAAGAATTTATGAGTTTTAGAAGTTTTGTGCCAGGAATGGGGAAGAAATGCTAGAAAGACCAAATATGTTTCTCATTCTAAATCACAATATCACAATTGCTTCCAAGTTTTAGTAAATATGAATAAAGCTGATATAAACATCCATGCACAGGTTTTTGTGTGGACATACATTTTCAACTTTTGGGGGTAAATACCAAGGAGTGTGATTGCTGAATCATACGGTAAGAGTATATCTAGTTTTATAAGAGACTGACATACT
Source organism: Pteropus vampyrus (assembly GCF_000151845.1). Taxonomy (NCBI): domain Eukaryota; kingdom Metazoa; phylum Chordata; class Mammalia; order Chiroptera; family Pteropodidae; genus Pteropus; species Pteropus vampyrus. Next base: position 1,066,404 of record NW_011888878.1, on the reverse strand, counting down.
GTCCTCCAAAGTGGCTATACCATTTTGCATTTCCACTAGCAATGTATGAAATTTCCTGTAGCTCCACATTCCTTTGATGTCGTTAGTGTTCTGGATATTGGCCATTCTAATAGGTGTGTAGTGGTATCTCATTGTTTTAATTTGCATTTTCCTGATGATACATGATGTTGAGCACCTTTTCATATGCTTATTTGTCATCTGTATATTTCTTTGGTGAGATTATCTTAAGATTTTAATTTGCATTTCCCTGATTACTAGTGAGTGAACATCTTTTCATTAATTTATTAGTCACTTTTATTTTTTCTCCTATGAATTACCTATTAATACATTTTGCATATTTTCACTGGAAAGTTTTACTTCTGTTTGTCATTCATATGTTGCAACTATCTTTTCTGTATGTGACTAGTTTTTCCACTTTGTTCACAATTTCATTTTGTGTGAGTTTTAGTAATAATGTAACTAATATTTCAGAATTTTCTTTCATGTTTTTGTGTTTTGAGTTAATAAATCCTTTCTTACCTGAAAGTCATAAAGATATTACTCTATACTTTCCTTAAAAGTTTAAAAATATTTAATTTAACTTTTTTCTATAAAGAATTGTCCAACCTCTTTCTAGCTCCTGGTGGTTTACCAGCAAGCCCCAGAATTCTTTGCCTTGCAGCTGCAGCCCCTCAATCTTTTCTTCCAGTGCACAAGGATATTGTCCCCTCTGTGTCTCTCTTCTTCCCTTATGAAGACACCAGTCATAGTGGATTATGAGTCCATCAGGATGATTTCATTTTTATTTAGTTACATCTTCATATTACCTTATTTCCAAATAAGGTCACATTCACAACCACTAGGGGTTAGGGCTTTAAAAATCTTTTTGGGAGACAATTCAACCTACAACACTAAGCATATGCAATCATCATTTATATATTGAATTTAGTATTCAATATTATATAAATTGTGTGTGTGCATGTGTGTATATATATTTCAACTTATATGTGTCTTTTTATATCCAAAAAGATAGATTAGATAGATAGATAGATGATAGATAGACAGACAGACAGACAGATAGATAGATAGATAGATAGATAGATAGATAGATAGATAGATAGATAGATAGATAGATGATAGATAGATGATAGATAGATACATGTTTACACATATTTCTCTATTTTTTTTTTTTTTGTAGCATTTCAAATCCTGATCTCCATTTATTTAACTCTGGCTTTCTTCTCTTAATTCTACATAGCAAATTCTTCTTTTGAATTTGAACTGTAATCTTTATTATATAACTTAGTAAAATTCCGTGTCTTAGCTCAGGTTACTAACGTATCGTAAGCTGAGTGTCTTATAAACAACAGAAATTTATTTCTCATAGTTCTGGAGGCTGAAAGTCCGAGATTATAGTGCCAACATTGTCAGGTTCTGATTAGACCTCTCTTCTTAGCTGCAGACTGCTGACTTCTCATTGTGTCTTCACATGGCAGAAAGAGGGCTAGAGAGGTTTTTGGGTCTCTTTAACCAATCCATTAATGAGGAATCCATCTTCATGACTTAATAATCTCCCACAGGTCCAACCTCCAACATATGAAATTGTTGAATATGAATCCTCAGCATTGGGGAACATATTTCAAATTATGAATTTTGAGGGGACAGAGATATTTAGTCTATAACAGGCAGTCAGCAGAAAGAAACCAAGCATTTTGTTTTGTTTTGTTTTTTGTTTTTTGGTTTTTTTTCCTATTAGAAACAAAATGTCTTAATAAGAATAACCTTACAACACAATTTCCAAATAACAAACAAAAAAAGTATGGAGCTCTTTTTGACAACTAAGAATATCTCCTTGTAATTTATGAATATTGCTGGTTTAAAAAAAATTTTGATTCTAATTAAGGCATAAAAACTTACTCGCTGCAGCATATCAAAATTTTGTTGTAAATGAACAAATCAGGGAGTAGAGCTACTCTAGTATACCCAACAGAAAAATGAAACAATTAGGAAGCAAGACTGTTGAAATTCATGACTAAAATGACCTGAAAATGCATTATGGAGTATAGCATGTGTGTGAATGTACACTAAATATGCAACATATAACAGATTAGCTATTTGTAAATTAAAGATCTTACTTCTTCAATAAATATGTATGAAATACCTATTATCCGCAAGATTTATGTGTCAAGATCTTATATAAAACACTATAATTATTTTAGGTACATGACCTATGTTAAGAGCTTATGTATGGGTCAGAAGAGGAAAGATACAAAATAAATGTGAGAATTTCCTCAATGATGAGCAAATTAGTGTATTCCTCTATATTGTCATCTAAGCCTCAAGTATTGTTTTATTGATTTGCTAATGAGTGTTAATTTCATAAGTGATGGATAAAACATAGAAGTCAATAAGTTTTATACTGTTTTAGGGTTATTTATTTGCTCATAATGTTTTCCTGTGGGTGTTTTTAATATCTCTTTGTGTGATAAAAGTACAAGTTCTCCCAAAGGACAATGCCCTCAGCTATTATTTTAGGAATATGTGTGTCAACAGAGAAGCAGTGGGCTATTTCAAGTATCAGTGATAAACATTAATAAATTTGCTTTCATTTTTACCATTAAAAAAAATGCTATTTCTCTGCCTCACCTGCTGGACTATGCCAGATGGTTAAATACCAAATCTCAAAAAGTACCAATTAAAATAAAAATAGCTAAATCTAGAATAAGTAACAAAGTGCATCTTTGAAACTGTGAAAATTTATAAGTGATCATTAACACCTGCAGTCTATTTGCTTTGCTTATGATGACTCAGTGACAATAGTTTAGTGGTAGCTCAAAAGGCTGAAAAGTGAAAATAGAAAATTTCAACTTTCTTAATGATAATTAAATTCAACTTTTAACATTATTTTTTAATTAATTTAATATATATTGATATCAACTGCATCAACATATCTATCCTCAAATTTTCCATTATTTGATTACAATTCAAAAATAATACTCTGTGAGTATCTGCAGTGGAAAAAAAGTTGTTTTAAAAATTAACAAAAGTACTTATTTAATTAGTTTCCTCATCTGCAAAATGAGGAAATATGTCTGAATCAAAACTGCACAGAAAGCACCACTCTCAATTCCATACTCAAGGCGGACATTGATCATGAAGCTTTTGTGATCTGAGTAATGTAAAGTCTTCTCTATCAGGCTTTGATGAAGATTGTCTTGTTCCTGGAAACTGCAGCCTGAAAAAATAGAGTTATCTACCCTTCCCTACATATATACAACATACTACGGTGTAATATGAATAGGATAATTGCAAAAGGGATTATCATTTAGAAAATGAAACAAAAGAAGAAACACCAATCTCTGGTTCATAGCAATGCGGGAACCCTATAGCATCAGGTATTATGAAGGTTCACCACTCTGGTTTGGGAATCCCATATTAGACCAGAGTCTACTCTCTGCCTGGGAAACCCTTGTCCATTATCTTTCATGGCTCTTGCCTTTTCCTCTGCTAGATTCATCATTTTCAACTATCTTGCCCGAAATATTTAAAATGGATATTAGAAAATATGACCTCTATGGAGCTGTTTATTTTCTACTTGTACAAATATGCAAATATAGTTTTGAGGCCCAAAGTGTCAAAAGCCTTTTGGGTCAAGCCTCATGATTTCTTTGGTAATACAATTTTAATTCTTATATTTATTTATTTTTTTTTTAATTTTCACAGATAAGTGATATAGCTTAAATCATCTTTTTTTTCATTATTATTATTTTTATTATGGTGACATTGGTTAATGAAACCTAGTAAGTTTCAGGTGTACAATTTAGCAGTAAGTCGTATATAGTAAGTCACACACACACATGTATATATGTGTGTGTGTGCGTGTGTGTGTGTGTGTGTGTGTGTGTGTGTGTGTGTATATAGTATTGTATATTCACCACCCATAGTTAGATTTGTTTCTTTCTGTCACCACATATTTGACCTCTTATCTACTTTCCCACCTCCCCTCCTCCTTCCTTTCTGGTAACCACTAGTCTATTGCCCATGTTCATGAGTCTCTGTTTGTCCTACTCATTTGTTGCTTTTAGGTTTATATTCCACATATAAGTGATATCATGTGGTTTTCAACTTTTTCTGTCTGGCTTATTTCACTTAGCATGATTAACTCCAGGTCCATCTAAGTTGTAGCAAATGGCAGTATTTCATCTCTTTTTGTTGGCCATTTGTATGTCCTCTAGGGAGAAGTGTCTGTTCAGATCCTCCGCCTATTTTTTTATTGGACTATTTGTTATTTTTGTTGTTGTTGTTGAGTTGTATGAATTCTTTGCATATTTTTGATATTAGGCCCTAATCGGAGGCATTGCTTGTAGATATCTTTTCCCATTCGGATGGTTGTCTCTTTACCTTGTTGATGGTTTCTTTTGTTGTGAAGAAGCTTTCTAGTTAAATGTAATCTCATTCATTTATTTTTGCTTTTACTTCCCTTGCCTTTGAGGTCAAATTCATAAAATCTTCTTTAAGTTCAAGGTCCATGATACTGGCAGTTATGCAATTTTTTTTTTTTTTTTTAGAAACTTAGCTCTGTTTGCTTCCAGTCATTTTCATATTTCAATAGCCGTGCAAAGTTGTTTTACCCTAATTTGTTTTGTTATCTAAACCCCATAACTTCCATTCTCAATGCAGTTATGGTGACCATGAGGCCATTTGGAATGTAAATATTTCAGACTATATTTTACTCTCATCTGTTTTCTGAATTACTTTATTAAACTAAGATGTCATACTTGAGACTCAAGATTTAGTTCTTTAATCCTAATCACAGAGAAGAAAAAAGTATGGAAGATCCCACAGAACACTTTATGACTAGGCCTATAATATGTATATAATCTGCATCCTCTTCCTGTTGGCCACAATTCAGTCACTTAGTTCTACTCATACGTCAAAGAAGCTGGGAATAATTGTCTTCTTATTCTACTACAAAGTAAACCAAAATAACATAGTTATCTCATAGCTGTATAGCTGCTATAAACACTTTTAATTTTTTTATTGTGATTACTTATTTGCATATGATCATAATTTTACATTTATTCTTGAAAAATATTTTCATAGAGTATAGAATTCTAGTATAGTTATTTCCTTTCAGCTAATTGAAACCACCATCTATTGATATCTGTCTTCCATTGTGACCACTGAGCAGTTAGACGTCAGTCTAAATATTCCTTTTTGAAATAATATATCAACTCCCATTTCTTGCTTTCAAGATTTTTTCCTAAGATTCCCACCTCTTTTATTTTATGTATGCATGTATGTACATATTCGGTGTTTTATTAGGTTGTAAAGCCAACCATTCATACTGATGTTCTTATATAAACTATACAGTAATCTAATAGTCAACGAGGGGAAGTTCCCTTTATAGAAATATTCCAATTAATAAATGAAGAATGAATGATAGAATTACATGATCTATTTTGTAATTTCTAATCTATGGATGGATTTAAGCAATGATTACTTCCTGTTTCTACCATTGTTTAACAGATTACCCCAATCTTTAGTGGATTAAAATAACCTTTTATTTTACTCAAAATATTGCAAGTAAGGAATTCAGGAAGGACTTGGCTGGTCATTTCTCACTTGGGGGTCTCTCTTGCAGCTGAAAGCAAAGGTTTGGAGAGGCTACAGTGATCTGAAAACTTAAGTGGATTGAATATCCAAGGTAGTTCACTTATATGGCTGATCGATGTTGGCTTTCAACTGAGAATTCTTATGAAATTTGACTGAAGTATCAACAAATGGATTCTCCAGTGTAATAGTCTCAAAGTAAACTTGTTACATGTGACTTGGTTCCCTTACAGCAGGTGTATCATCTTTGGCACTCTGTAAGTGCCAATTTTCCAGCCATTATATAATATGTATTTTCCCATATCATTTAAAAACATCCAACCATTTCTCAATAAAGTTTTACAATTCTGAATTCCAGTCAAGATAGTATAGAAGGTAAATGCTGTGCTCATTTCCTCTCACAAACACATTAAAATCACAACTAAACTACAGTACAACTATCGTGAGAAGTCACCTGAAGTCTGACTGAACAGAAATTCTACAACTGGAGACATACATTAGAGACCACCTTGAGACTGGTAGGAGAGGGCAGAGATGCAAAACGGGCTGGTCCCACAATCGCATGTGGTGGTTGAGAAGTAAGAGGATTATCTTGGCTGTGGAGGCACATCTGGAGGAGCAAGTGGTTTCAGGTCTGCACTGGGCTCCCCAGCCAAGGATTCAAATGCTGGAAAGAGAAGTCCCCACAACCTTTGGCTGTGAAAAACAGCGCACATTGTGGCTGAGTGAGACATAAGGCTGTGGGAGTAACAGATGCAGATGCTCCTCTTAAAGGGCCCATTCATGGACTTACTCAATGATAGACTTATTCGCTCTGAGTTCCACCACTGGGGCAGCTGCTCAAAAGATGTCAAAGATATATGGGGAGGAATTGAGTTGTCTAGTTTCAGGGAGAGGGCTGGAGGGGCATCTTTCTCCCAAAGAGAAGTGCTGGAAGAGTTCATTGTTCCTTTGTTGAGCCCTCACCTCTCCTGGTGTGTGGACATAGACAGCTGCCATATCTGAGGCTCCAACAACCTGGGTAACATTGGTCATTCTGCCCAGGTGATTCCCTAATACCTTGCCTCTCCTAACTTGTGAGACCACTCAAGATGTCTCCAATATTTTTTCTGTACAAATAGCCTGTCTTGGCTCATGCTGTGAAATTTCCTAAAATCTCTCAAAGGCTAACAAAATCCAAAGAAGCAGCTATTGGCCTTAGCATGACCCATACCTTGTGCTGAGCAACCCCAACCCTAGCATTAGCAGCAGATGGCCTCTGTTCCAGGCTTGGCCTCTTGAGGCACCTCTACGTCCAAAACGATTGGCAACCATCTGCTGATTGCTTGGTGATTCTTATCATCAAGGTGGCCCCCCAAAGTGCACAGGCTACAGCTGAACTTGGTCTGTAGCTGAGCCAGTCCCACAAGCCCCTTGGGACAGCACACCCAGTGGTCTGTTTCAAATGGTGTCACAGCACCACCCAAAGCTGCATCTGAGGAAGACATACCTGAAGGGTAGATTGTGCAAGCACTAGATCCCTGCTAAAGTGAATCCTGCTTTGTAGTGTCAACCCCTAACTAGCCAGTCTTCACAGCAAATCTGTCCACAGGTCAATTCCTCTCACTGATGTGCAATAGCAACCAAAGCTCAATTACAACAGGAGGGCACACATAACTTGCACAAGGGACATACTTTGAACACTCAGCACCAACCAGGGAAGACTGTGCCACTGAGTCCCACAAGACACCTACTATATAATACCACTCCACTAAGATCAAGGGACTTAGGAGCCTTACCTAATACACAGAAACAAACACAGAGAGGCAGCCAAAATGGGGAGACAAAGAAACATGTTCCACATGGAAAGAAAAACAAACAAACCAAGCTCCAGAATAAAAAAGAACAAACTTAAAATGAAGAGAAGCAATCTACCAGATGCAGAGTTCAAAACACTGGTTATAAGGACAATCAATGAACATAGATGAACTCAGTGAGTACTTAACACAGAATACATAAAAATGGAGATGGAAAACAGAAAAAGAAACCAGTCAGAAATGAAAAATACAATATCTGAGATGAAGAGTACATTAGAGAGAATCAACAGATTGGATGAAGCAAAGGATCAAATCAGTGATTTAGAGGATGGGGTAGTGGAGGACACCCAAACAGAACAGCAACAAGAAAAAAAGAATCCAAGAAAAATGAAGACAGTTTAAGGAGCCTCTGGGACAACATCAAGTGTAACAACATTTGCATCATAAAGGTACCAGAAGGAAAAAAGAGAGAGCAAGAAATTGAAAATATATTTGAAGAAGTAATGACAGAAAACTTTCCTAACCTGGGGAAGGAACTAGACATACAACCCCAGGAAGTTCAGAGTTTCAAACAAGATGAGCCCAAAGAGTCCCCACTAAGACACATCACCATTAAAATGCCAAAGGTTAAATACACAGCCAGAATCTTAAAAGCAGCAAGAGAAAAGCAGTTACCTACAAGGGAGATCCCATAAGACTGTCAGCTGATTTCACAACAGAAAATTTGTAGGCCAGAAGGGATTTGCACAAAATATTCAAAGTGATGAAAAGTAAGGACCTACAACCAAGATTACTCTACCCAGCAAAGCTATCATTTAGAATCGAATGACATATAAGAAACTTCCAAGACAAGAAAAAGCTAAAGGAGTTCATCACCCCCAAACCAGTATTACAGGAAATGTTGGAGGAAATTTTTTAAGAATAAGAAAATATCTATATCTATATATATATATATACATATATATACATCAAAAATATGAATAATAAAATAGCAATACTTACATATTTATCATTAAGTACTTCAAATGAAAAAGAATTAAATACTCCAATCAAAAGATAGAGTGGCTCAATGAATAAGAAACCAAGACCCTTATATATACTGGCTACAAGAGATTTAGTTCAGATCAAAAGATACACAGAGACTGAAAATAAAGGAATGAAAAAAGATGTTTTATAAAAAAGGAAACAAACAACAAAAAAGCTGTAGTGGCAATACTTATACCAGATAAAATAGTCTTTAAAACGAAGGCTATAACAAGAGACAAAGCAGGACCCAGGAATCCCACTTCTGGTAATTAGAAGCCCAAAATACTACTTTGAAGAGGCTTGTGGATCCATATGTCCATTGCAGCGTTACTTACAATAGCCAAGATATGGAGGCAACTTTGGTGTTTAACAATGAAAGAAGAGGAGGTACATATATACAGTGGAATATTTCTCAGCCAAAATAAATAAATAAATAAATAGATAGATAGATAGATAGATAGATAGATAGATAGATAGATAGATAGATAAGTACATTAATTAATTAATTGACTGACTGATTGATTGATTGATTAAAGAATAAAATCTTTTCTTGCCATTTGAAACAACAACGATAGACCTAGAGGATATTGTGCTGAGTGGAGTAAGTCAAGTAAATACAAATGCCATATGATTTCACTCACATGTAGAATTTAAAGAACGAAATAAACAAATAAAACAGAAATAAACTCATAGATACAGAGAACATTTTGAGAGTTACCAGTTAGAGGGTAGAGATGTGAGTGAAAAAATGGAAGGGATTAAGAAGTACAATTTGGTAGTTACAAAATAGTCATGAACATGTAAAGTATAGTATAAGAAATATAGTCAATAATATTGTAATGACTATGTATGGTGTCAGATAAGTACTAGATTTACCAGATAAGTACTAGATCAATTTTAAGTTATATAAATGTCTAATCACTATGTTGTACACCTGAAACTAATATAATATTATATGCGAACTATGATTAAAAAATAAAATAAAAAAATTTTAAATTTTACAATTTTCACATGGGTCCCGCACAAACAAGGTAATTCTAAGTCTTTGGCTGAATATTTTTTAAAGTATTATTATAAATAGAAAACTTTTTTGCCTGAATCTAGCTATTGGCTATGGGTAGCATATTTTTTAAAAGTTTAAAAATAAAAGTGTTAATACTTAACTCCTATTTAAGTTTTCAGTTATTTCTCTTGGATTTTCTAATTACAATTTGTAAATATTTTTTTTTCATCTTCCCAATGATTATATCCTTATTTCTGCTTCCTTTCTTTCTATGCTGGCAAAATTTGAAACATATCGTTAAATAATAATGGTATTAACCATTATATTCTGAAAATATATATTCTCCAAAATTTTTTTATCAACATCAGTTGACATAAGTTGAATGCTTCCAAACCCAAGATGTTATTTCAGTATTTGTCAGTCTTCAGGTGATACAACTTAAAAGAACTCTCTGGTCCAAGATATCATCAGGAATTCTGGCATAACAACAAGTCAACTCTGTCTATAGGACCAGGTCTAATTTAATTATTAGATTTGGGCCAATCCCAGGAGAATTTGAGAGTAATTCCAAAGGCCTTAAGTACAGAGAGTCTTTGGGGGTGCATTCTAATGTTTGTTATAAATGATGTGGAGATAGAGAGCTCAGATGAATTCAGGGACAGAGTTCAAAGCCTTCAGGATATTGGGAACTATAACAGCCCACAATACAACACTAACCAAGATTTTTAAATGATGGACATCCGAAAACAGTTTTTTATCCTGAGGTCAGATGGCAAAGAGAAAGATAGCTACATACTGAACAAATGGAAAAGTTCATAGAGCCACAGCTATGGCTCACAAATTTCATATTCTGGACTTTGAGGTGAGTAGCCAGCCATGGGCTCATAAAATAGAGACAGATGTCACTTTTGCACCTTATCAAAGGCAAAAGTACAATCATACAAATCTTAATATTTTCTCTTGTCAGCCAAAGAAATGCTTTCATAACAGCGGAAAAAGGTAAACACATCTGACCAGTTATGTTTGACTGGCAGATATCTGATAAACTGAATATTGAACAAAGTACCAATTTAATGTTTTCTCTGTCTCATAGACAATAGAATTAAAAGCAGAAATTGTAAACACTGTTACAACTACTTTTTCTCAATTAAGTATTAGAAAAATTGAAGTGGAGAAATAATTACATACACTATCTCTTTTGGAAAAATTGGGTATGGTCCTAGTCTGCAGCAACGAATGATTTCTTGGTTTCTACTTTTCTTTTTGCTTTTATATCATGTCCTAATTGCTAAAGCCAGCAAGAAAAAATAATTCTAGTCTGATTATGAAAGGTGTTATAATCAGTAAACTACCAGTCACTGGATGTGTCTAAATAGGATCAGGATGATAATGATTGACAATTTTGTTTGAAGGAGATTCAAACATCAGAAAGTTGGTTGAATTTGATGACCTATAGTGTCACGTCCAATAATGAGGGTTTTTTTTTTAATTCTTTAAAATAATAAAGTAAATTTTTTGACATTCTACCATATTCCAGTCACCTATTACAGATTAACAAACCACTCTAAAACTTACTGGTATTAAATAACAATTTATTATGCTCATGGATTCTGTGGATCAGGAATTCAGATATGACATAGTGGGTATGGTCTGTATTCTGTGTTCCATGACTTACGAAGTCATAAAATAGAATTAAGACAAATAACATTCTCTGACTACAATGCAATAAAATAGAAATTAAAACAAAAGAAAACAAAATACCCAAATCCAAAAAAGACTACCAAAAAGATTGTTCCATCTGTAATTAAAAAAAAAAAAAACTCTTTATGAGTTTATTGGATAAAAAGTAAAAAATTGAAATCACAGAATTTCTAGAACATACTTATAATGAATATATTACATATCAAAATCTATGATATAAAAATGGTTATTTGAAGAAAACTTACAACCTTATGTAAGTGTATCAATAAAAATGATGTAATATTTTCTAATTCAAATTTGGAAAAAAACAAAAATTAAGCAAAAGAAAGCACAGGAAAATTATAAAGATAAAAACAGACATTCATGAAGTTCAAATCAGATAAATAGTAGAAATAATAATAATGGTTTTTGAAAGTATCCAACAAAATAATAAGTTATAAGCTAACCTAATTTTAAAAAGATAAGAGCATGAACAAAAATACAAAATAAGAAGTACAAGTGGGAAATAAGCATTGAAATAGAGTAAGTATGTATTTTATATATATATTTATGAGTTCTGAGGTTGAGTTTACAGAATATGAGTTTACAGAAACGATTAAATGAGGTGTGCTATTGTATATAAGTAAGGCCACTACAACAATCAAGATAAGTATTTAAGCACAAAGTGTACAAAGACCAATCCAAAATTTAAAAAAGTGATATGAAAAACCTATGAAATATAAAAAACGTAGATAAAAAATGTATGTGTGTAAAATTAAATGATTCACAGACTATTTCATGTCATAGCATGTCAACACATTTCTGTGCATGTAAAAGCAATTTGAAGTAATTCACATTAATAGAAAGTCCTTCCCTATCTATTCATATTTTCAAAGTAGATCCATCATCTCTAGCACATAGGATTTGTGGTATTCTGGGATATTTTAAAGCGTGCTTATGAATAAGTAAAAAAGCCTTCTATCAAAAGATTCATACCACTGTCTAGTTGCCTTAAGAATAGTTGTTCTAAGAAATATCTAAACTTTTTTCAGAACTTATACT
>NW_011888878.1:1024070-1053875 GCF_000151845.1 Pteropus vampyrus | reverse complement strand
ATGCATATATATGTATATACATACACACACATATGTGAGTATGACTAATTTCTACAATTCAATGCAAATAAATATGAAATTCAATGAAATAAGTAATTTTCTATAAAATTCAATTTAACAAAGTTGACCATAGTTCAAATTAAAAGGTTATGTAGATCAATTTTTATAGAAATACTAGAAAATGTTATTAAAGCACTTACTTACATAAAAGCACCAGGCCAAGAAGGTTTCACAGGGGAAGTCTACAAAACTTCGGAGATTAGAAAATACTAATACTGTTAATACTGTTAATGCAAATACTAATTTTGAATTGTATCAGAGAACAAAAAAAAACTTCTGACTTTTTATGAACCAAATAAAACATTGATATATAAATCTGATAAAAATTTCACACACATGCAAACAAAAATAGCTATAGATCAATCTTATAGAATATTAATATAAAATGATCCTGTAGATTACTGTTTTTTTAATGCCTTACTGGTTGAGTTTAATAAAATTTTAAAACATATTCATATATTCATTCTATTCTTTAAAAATTATCCTCTAATAGTTTACAGGTCATTCACAGATATGCCCAATAGGTTCATTTAACAGAGACAGATAAACTATATCAACAAAGAAGTGAACTTCATGGGATGCTTAGACCATAGAACATTTTTATTGACTCTCAGAGTGAATTCTAAGTGGCAATAGAAGTCTTAACTGCTAACTAATTTTTTCTCCTGTTTTCAATGTGTCTTGATTGTGTTTCTGATTTCTACTGGTGGTAGCAATGACTAGGAATTTGTTCCATAGTTTTACACAAGAGTCCTCAACCTACTTTTGTAAAAGACCAGAAGGTGAAAATTTTAGGTTTCGAGAGTCATAAAGACTCTGATGCAATTATTCAACTCTGCTATTATAGTGAAAAAGCAACCATAGACATTATATAAATGAATAACCATGACTGTCCAATAAAACTTTATGTATAGGCATTAAAATTTTAATTTCTTAGAATTTTCAGCAAATATTATTATTTTATTTTTTTAACCATCTAAAGATATAAAATCTATTTTTTGTGAGTCATTTGAAAATAGACAGTGGGTTGATTTGACCCATAGATTGAAATTTGCCAACCTCCTGTCTAAATATTTGGTGATTAGTGTTGAATGAGAGAAAAGAAAGTCTAGTTTATTAGTCTTGCTGGTTATTTTCTATTTTGAGTTTAAATTGATTTACAAATTCCGTATTCATTAGGAAGAACAGCTTCTCGGTGTGTGGAGCAGTATGTTTTTTTTGTTTGTGTTTACTTTTGACCTGTGATTGAAGTTATACAACTAATGATATGTGCTCTCTATGTGTCAGGTTGTCTCTAGGTCTTTTTAACAATGCTTTTATGTCTTGCTGTTGTTTTACTTCTGGAAGCTTTCAATACTTATATTATTTGTCTCTTAAGTTAACAGAACTCTGTTGTGATTGGTTTATAGAGATAAATAAGCACTTTTATAAATTCAGTATTTAAAAAATTCCCAGAAAATTAGAAATATAAACTGCTAATACTTTAAATGAGCTAGACTAAAAAACAGTTTACTATTCTTAATTTAAAAATAAATTAATTTTCTTGATTTATCAGTGTTAAATATTGCATAAGCATATGTTTTGTTTTACTTGAGTTTTTATCACATAAAAAATGTTAATCTGAAAATCTTAAACTCATACATACAGGTTTCCTGATTAAATAATCTGATAAGATGCCTCCATAATATTAAAAATATGAAAAATATAAGTATGTATTTAACTAAATTAAATTATTATGCTCATGAACTTTTATATCACTAGTGATTTATATGGTGTCAATTTAAGTTTAATTTTTAAAACCTTGGATTAATAATAAACTGAGCAAATTAATAGATAATTCTTGGATATATAGATATTGTCTAAAGGAGATGGAATACTGAAACACTGATCAAATTCTAATTTATTTTAATGTACATTTGTTTCTTAATTTTATATACTACTGAAAATTTATATCTTTGAAGCATAATTTATTTACCTTGATTTATAATATAATAACTGAGTCTGAAAAGCTATGGGAGTGTTATAATCATACTCTTTTTCAGTAAGCTTGCCTCCTTGGTTTTCTGATTAATGCCTTGACCTAAAACAAGGGTCAACAAATGATGTCCCATGGGCCATATCTGACCAGTCACTTGTTTTTGTAAATAAAGTTTTATTTGAACTCGGCCCAATCCATTCATTTATGTATTGTTCATGGCTGCTTTTATGTTATAACAATAGAGTTGGGTAGTTGCAACAGAGACTGTTCTGCAAATCTTAAATTATTTGCTATTGTGACATTTATAGAAAAAGTTTGACAATCCTTACCTAAAGGGATATGAAAGGTTATTCTTTCCCTTCTATGTAATCCACATAGCATAGATACTGTGTCTTACAAGAAGCATTTTCTGTATTTTATGCTGTCATAACCATGTCCTTGACTATTAAGAAATAAATGATTTCCTTCTTTGATATAGAGCTAAGATTCCTTACAATACTAATTCTTCCTTCAATATGTATTTTTAGATGTTATATTCTCACTTTAAGTAGATAACTGTGTTGCTTTTCAGATACTCATGATCCTATCTATCTGAATCAAATGCCCATTTGCGCTATGATAACTTACACTTGTTTTTCCAAGATTGGACCTAAAGTTAGACTATATTCCTTAATTAGTTTCACTATGTAAGAGCTACATGAGAAGAGTTGCTAAATCAGAAGAGATACTCAACCTTCTTTAGGTTAACTTTGCGTGCTTTATAAGAAAGCCCAGGAGCTTTCTCAATGCCCTCTCTGAATATTATGTTTTTACCCTCAGGCTAGAGATTGATCAAAATCTTTATGAAATAGACATTTATTATACCCAATTAGAGAATATTATTCTCCTCTATTCTATTCCTAGTTGCAGTTATAAATGAACCGGAGTCATTAAAAGTTTATCATCTACAGATAGCTTTTGATATTTTTCAATGCATGCCTAAAGTCTCTGTTGTTAATTACAAGGGAGTTTATGTCTTCAAAAAAGACCAGTTTGAGAGCCTATTGGTAAGAACTGTACAAGATGCTCTAAACAATTGTCATGCCAAATAGATTCTTGGGTGCAAGCTCCTGAGTTGACATTACTTAGATAACTTTCAGACTATGTCATTTGAGTAAGTCAGGCTCTTTAGTTCAGAGATAAAAAGCTTCGTGAAATCAGACTACTGACTAAAATCTAGATGACAAGAATTCTAGATAGTTCTCATTAAACTAATTTAAAAATATTATTTGCTTAGAATATTGTTGATGCTATTTTAGCACTTTATTTTTTATGATGTTATGAAGAAATACTTTCTCTTCTTAAACTACCTTTAGCTTAATTAAATGGACTGCTTGTATAAACTAAAATCAAACATTTTAAAGTGATATCTGCTTCTCAGTAAACCCCAGAATTCAGAAACTCTTACTAGGTATCTTTTCTTATTATGATGATAGAGTCATTTGCATAGGTTTATGTAGAGTCTGTCCTCCTTTTTTGTTAGTATATAATTAAACAAATTGATTATACAATGATGACTTTACCTTCAGTGGCATATTTGATACTGATTCTCATTTAGTCAATTATTACAATTCACTGACTTTCTGGAAAAACTGGCAAGGTAGCTGACTAATGGGTTCACAGTCTTATAGGTAGTAAGGGAGGTCAGCTCATGTCAAGCTAAGAAGCCTTAGCAAAATTTGGGGACTTCAGTAAGAGAGAAATTCCCCCAAATTTCTAGATACTGTGGGTGAAATCATGTGTGTGTGTGTGTGTGTGTGTGTGTGTGTGTGTGTGTCCAGGAAATGGGTTTTACTATCCTTGTGATACCAAAAGTAGAGGCTTTTAAAAGTTCAATCTAAGATGCCTTAGGAAAGTTTTCAAATGTTAATTCTGTGGCTTTAGTAGTTCCTTGATACTGCATGCCCCTACATTTGCAAAGCAACTCGAGGATGTCTACATGGTTAATTACTATTCTTGCTGCGCCTATGTAAATAATCACCACAGCCTAAGACAATGCTTTTTTACGATTAATAATAATCTTAAGAGACAGAGTACTGATGACAAGGGGAGATGCTGACTACCACAAAAAAATTGTAGATGACTTCTTAAATAAATAAAACAGACTACTAGGTATCATTTCAATAGTATGCTGGGCATTGTGTAGCCAGATCTCTAGATATTGTCTAATTCCAAGTTGGTGTACATGTTTGATTATCTTTAGATAGTTTATTACTCTATAGAGATTTAACTTATATAGGGCTGATGAGTATCAGGTGTTTGTTGTTCATAATAATGCAAATAATTCTTGTTCATGGCAATGTGAATGAATTTTGACAGGTAAAATAAGATTAAATTAATATATTATGCAAGCTATTAATTCAGTTGAAAAGAGTAATAAATTAAAGACAGAAAAATATACGATTAACTCAATACAGTTTTAAAGAGCATTGATAAAATCCAACAATGATTTATGATAAAAATTCTTAATAAGCTGTAAATAAATACACCTATCAACTTAATCCAGCAAAATATCTACACTCTACAGTTTACATCATACTTAAGTGTGAAATATTTTTTTTAAATATCCTTTTTAAAATCAGGAACAAGTCAAGGATACTTGTTACCTCCATTTCTATTCATCACTGTACTTAGTATAAGTGTAATAAAACAACAAATAAAGATTAAATTACAATTATTAAAAAGAAACAAAACTGTTATTACTCAAAGATGTAATGATTGCCTACATAGAAAAATTAAGATTTGGATTTAGTTAAGTAGTTGCTGGTTATACAAAAGTCATTTTGTATATGTATATGTATCATTATGTATAAGCTATATTTCATGTAGTAACAAATGGTTAGAAAATACAATTTAGAATTATGCATGATTTATAAAAATGGGACATTTATAAAGAAAAAATTATTAGATGCAGAGATATACCATGTTTATGAATAGGAAGACTTAATACCATAAAAACTTTAAATTCTTCTCAAATTGTTCTATAAAGTCAGTGGCATTTAAATAAAAAATCACAAAGTGTTTTGTTTATTTAATCTTGCAAGTTGTTCTTAAATTTCATATAATTGAGCAAAGAGGTTTAGCCAAAACACTCTTGAAGAAGTAGATAAGAGGAGTTGATTCAGCAGATATCAAGACTTACCATAAAATTATTATAAAGATATTAAAACTCTGTGGTGTGGATACAGAAATGGAAAAATAAACAATGAAACAAAATAGAAGACCCCAAAACAAGCATCTGCATGTATAAATAAGAATAGATCTGCAATTGCATTAGTGGGAAAGGATGACCTGTTCAAAAAATGGTGCTCGGATTGCAGTTTCCCAAGTGAGAAAATAGTTAAAATGGTTTCTACCGCACATAATACAGGAAAAGCAATTTCAAGTAGATTAAAGAAGTTAAATATTAAAGGAAAATTTGTATAACTTTAAAAAGACAATGTAGAATAGATATCTTCATGACTTTAGATTAGAAAAGGATTTCTTATTTCAAAAATACAAAAGATAAAAAGGATATAATATATAGCTTTATAGATATTATATGTTATATGTGATATAATAATATATAACTAATATGTTATATATCATACATAATATGTATATGTTTAGTTTGTATAATATACATATATAATTATATAGAGAGAGATTAGGTACTACATATATAGAATCTATATTATATATTATATATAATAGAAAGAAAGATTTTCATAGAAGTCATTCTTCAAAAAACACAACAGAAAAAGTGTTAGAATTACAATTTTGGAGAAAATGCAACACATACAACTGACCACAGTTATAATCAGAATACATAAAGAATTCCTATTAAACCATAAAAAAAAGATAAAAGTTTCAAAGTTATTATGTTAGTTATCTATTTGCTATATAACAATATCACCCTAAAACTGAGCAGTTATAAAACAACAAACATTTACTGCCTTATAGTTCCTGGGGGTCAGGAAACTGGGGGAAGCATAACTGGGTTTCTCCGACCCAAGATCTCCCAGAAAGCAACAACCAATGTGTCAGGAGGTGATGCAGTCTCATCTGAAGGCTCTGCTAGGGGAGGACCCACTTCCATGCTCACTCATATAGTTTTTGGTTGTTGGTAGGATTCAGTTCTTGGCAGTTCATTGAATGAAAGGTCTCAATTCCCTGAAGCTTCTGGCTAGGGCCCCCCTCAGTTCCTTATCATGTGGGCCTCTTCATGTGTAGCTTACAACAAGGCCTTTGGCTTTGCTCAGAATGAGAGCAAAACTGAAGCCACATTCTTCCAAAAATCTAATCTCAGAATTAACACACCATCATTTTTGTCACATTCTATTTGTTACAAGCAAATCTCTAGGTCTAGAAATCACTCCAGGGGAGGAGATTACACAAGTAATCTCCTAACAGGTCATGAACAGAAATTTACAGAAGAAAAATACAATGAAAAATGTTTTAAACCTCATTAGTAGAAAGGAAATGCAAATTAAAACCACAATTTCACACTTGCTAGATTAAAACAAAGTAAAAGTCTGACAATACTAAATGATGGAAAGAATTTGCAGAAATGAGTAAATAATAAAAACGTAAACTGATACAACTTTAGAAAATAATTATTTAACACTTAGTAAAGTTCAACAGGCACATAATCTATACAATTCAGTAATCTACAGCCCTCAAGTATGTCTTAAAGAAATTGCATGTGAACATCAGAAGACGTCTTTAGCCATGTTGTTCATAATAGCAAAAAGATTAGAAATTAAAATGGATAAATAAATCATAGTAGATTTATACAATAGAACACAGTACTCGACAGCTATCTATATTAACAAATATTGTGTTATAGTAAGTCAAGGAAAAAATACAGTATAATCCAATATAAATGCTCAACAAAGGAAAAGCTAAACAATATCTACTTTTAGTCTACATTTATATATGATTGCAGTTTTTTTAAAAAGCAAATAAATGATTCATACAAAATTTAAATTGGTTTTATGTAAGTAGGAGGGAGAAAAATATGATTAAAAAGGCCCTGAGGAGGCTTCAACTGTTTCTTCAACTAGAGAGTATATATGTGGGTGTTAATTCACCTTGTGGTTATTATTTTTAAATATACATTTATATCATATACACTTTCAATGGTATATTTTGTATTTTAACTGAGATGGATGAAATTTCTTTGGTATTATGAAGAGTGACATAAATACACTGCTGCCAGTAAGGACTGACCAAAGCGAGTCGTGGCTTCACAATATTAGTGGAAAATAATCTCTATGAGGACCTTACTACAAGGACCCATAAAAGATTTTTTCCAATAACTGCTAACATGTCCACAAATGCATCCCCTAAACAAAATGAGGGTATTCATGTATTTTAGTCTTCCTATTGCTCTTCTCCACCTAACACTTTTTAAATATATTAAATATGTCTTTTGTTAATGAGAGTGTATCTAATTTTATGTTTCCTCAAACTACTTTCTGAAATAAACGGAATAAAATAACTAATGAAGTAATATGTTATCTGAATTATGATTACAGTGATAAACTCCAATTTAGTTCTCACAATAGTGTTAGTATTTTCTTATAATCAATTTACAAAAAAATGTGAGTCATACACATAAAAATTAAAAAAAAACAAGAGAACTCTGCAATATGTGTCACATTGATACTATTAGTCCAAATAAGTTGTTTTGTATTACAAGCAAAATCTTAATAATACAGTCGCAGAGTTAATATTTTAAGGAGTTTTATAGTGCAGTGATTACTTTAGCACAGTATTAGATTTAAATCATCTGCCTTCAGTGACCCCTAAAAAAGGCTTATTTTTGTGGTTCAATATAAAAAGCTTAGAAATGCTAATCATTGTATTTGGAAATTTAAATCGTAAAGTGCTAATTAATGAATGTTCCCAGTTAGCTCTTACATGTTGAATAGTAAAGGTGCTGTGAATATTTTGACAAAAGTGATTAGAATTTTGTAATATTTTTAATAATGAGATTGAAAAAATCAAACATAATGCAGTATAATTTAGTAATATATCTTTATTAAAATACAAAATGCAGCTAAATTAATTATATGTTATAATTGTAAAAATATGAAGAATTTTTTGCAAATTGAGACAACATTGACCTTGTTGGCCTTGAAATATGCACTTCCAAATTGCTAGGTTTTCTATCTGCATATGATTTGTAAACAGTATACTACGGAGACATGGAGACGTTGTGTAGAAACTTTTACTTTTTTTGTAAAAATATGAGATAACCCTCATTATTGTATTAGTCAAGCTAATGGTTGTTGAGGTTTCATGTAGTACTATCATTAGCTTATTAAATGAGCACAGTATATAGCTTTATATAGCTTTGGGGTTTTAAAACATTTAAAATTTTGATAACTATGTAGATTCCCAAATGGAATTATTCCGACTTTAATTACAATTATATGTTTTAGGAAACATAAAGAATAAATCTTATTTTACTTTTTTTTTTTTTAATTTCATACACATGATAAGTTTGTGGCCTGAGGAGTGACAAGAATTACCTGGTTTCTCCTTCTAAAGATCTCATAGTCTAGTGGAGAGAAAAAAAAGTTAGATAATTAATTATAATTGTGATGAGTGCAACTGAGAAGGAAAAAGCATATCTCATAACATGTAATACTATAATTGACGATGCCCAACTTGGTTTGGGAAAGAGCAAGGAAAATGAAGAAAAAAGGAATAGCTTGGAATGAGGATGTGTCTAAGGCGGGAAGCAGTATGACCTTCCAGGAACTTGAAAGATAGCCCTGTAATTGTGACATTGATCTCTTGGCAAGGAAAACTAGAGTGAAATTTATTTCCTTTCTCTGTTTCAGTCATTATCCTTGAGTACTGTACCTACCTCCTCCAAAATATTTCTGTTTAAATCTAAACTACATACAGCAACCAGTCATTTTTCTCAAGCTCATTGTCATTATGATAATATATACTAATATATTATGCACAATAATAATATACATTAGGAGAATGTACAGTATGTCCTTAGTCATCTCCTTGATCTTGCCTTTGTATCCTGCTTCTGCTATCTCAGCTATCTGTGAACTCACCCCCTCCAGGCTTCCCTGGCACCCATTTTACTCCAACCACACTGACTCCTTGTTGTACATTCAGGATCTTCACACTTGCAGTTGGTTCTGACTTCAATGTTCTAAGTCTTCACAGGGTTCATGCCTTCCTTTCATTCATCTCTGCTCAAATGTCACCAAAACAGTCTAGGTCAGACCCTCCCCATCTCTCATCCACCTGCTTTCTTTTCCTTTATAGAGCTTAACATACTCAACATGTTGTATCTTGATTTACTTGCTTACTGTTAATCATCTTTTAAAATGTAATCTGTGAAAGCAGGAATTGGTTTGTTTAATGCTGTATCTCTGGCACCTAGAATGATGTCTGACTCAAAATAGGTGCTCGATAATATTGTTTGAATGAACAAATAAATGAATGAGTCACCTTGTATACTCTTAAACTAGTAGTCATTGACTGAGGGGCAGCATAGCATAAAGATTATGAGTTCAGTCTCTGAAGTTACACTGCCTTGTTTAAGTTCTACCCTGCTGCTATTAGCGATTACTTTGAGCAAATGGTCTAAACATTTCCCCTCAGTTTCTTCACTTGTAAATTAACAATTATAGTAGTAGTATCTACCTCAAGGTTTTTGTATTTTTTTTTTGAGGATTGAATGAGTTAAAATATGTAAAGTGCCTGGCATAGAAGAAACAGAGTTTGAGTGTTTTCTATTCTCTATTTCCATTCTTCACCAAGCACCCTCCCACACATGCATGACACTCCAGCTTATTCCTTACTACATTCTAACTTGATTGCAACAAAATCAGTCACTTTGATATTCTTCACAATGTAGGTGAGCACATAAAGAGACCTTGTATGAATAAGAAAACGTAGCTGTTCTGAGTGAATAAATTAGGAGAAGATTCCCTTCTTCTAGGCTAATCCAGCTTTATTCTCTGGTATAGGAAGGATTTTGGCCTCCATTCCTTTAAGCAAGTGACTTTATGTAGGATGAAAATTATACAATTTTACCCTGCTCTTGTAATTTACCCTGCCAATCTTTTCCCTCTCACTTTTTCCCAAAGGTAGGCATCAGCTAATTCATCACAGCCTTAGTAATTGCATCAGTCAGTAACAAACAATACCCAAATCTCAGTGGTTTAGAAAATAAAACATTATATCTTCCTTCTGCTATCTGTTCATCACAGGTTAGCAGAGAGACTTTGCGTAATTTGGCTTTCAGGGCCCAGACTGACTACACAGCATCATAAAATCAGAGAGAACAGAGAGCCCTAAGGTCTCGCAGCAGCAGTAAATGCTCTGGCATGGACATGACACATATTACATTCTCTCACAACTACTGGGCAGAACTGGTAGCATGATTCCATCCAATCACAAAGAAGCAAGAAATTACATTCCTATTATGAGGTTGGATGTAGAGAACCAAAAGTATTTGGCAAATATTACTAATGACTGCCATAGAAACAAAATCTATGTGAAAACCCTAGGACTGCTCCATCTCTGTCACAGGATACAACAGTAATACTGTCATTTCCTTGGGCATTCTCTCCTATTCATTTTTATGTTCGAACTAGACTTTGTGTGTTACATGCCACTGAATTGGCTTCAACTCCTTGTGACTCTGAATGAGTGATGTTCATAATGTCCTGTACTCAATAGCCCTGATCAGCTCTTGTAGACTTATGCCAAGGCCTCTTTTATGGAGTCAATCCATCTCATATTTGGTTTCTCTCTTTTCCTCTGCCTTCTATTTTTCCCAGCATTATTGTCTTTTCCAAAGAACCTGCCTTCTCATGACATACCTAAAGTAGGACAGCTTCAGTTTTGTTGTTTTTATCTCAGTGATGTTTCAAGTTTAATTTGTTCTAGGGTTTATTTGTCCTTCTTTTTGGTGATCCAGAGTATCTGTAGAGCTCTCATTCAACCTCATATTTCAAATGAAATAATCTAGACTTTACATTTATTAAAAACAGAAACTAAAATTTCATAGGCACTCTCATAGATAATATATTATCATGTCTAGAAAATAATAAGATAATAATAGTTTTTACATGTACACATATACTATATATTATGCATATTATGTATTTGTGTATATATATATGTATATCTGTATGTATACAATCACTTATGTATATGGCACTGACTTCATATTCCAGCCTTAACTTTGCTAGCAAGTGTATTATTCTGTTACTCCAGAGGAACAGAACCAAAAGAACACACACACACACACACACACACACACATGCATACATATATGTATATATGAGATTTATCAGAGGAATTGACTCACATGATTATGGAAGCAGAGAAGTTCCACCATCTGCCATCTGCAAGCTAGAGAATCAGGAAAGCAGTGGTATAATTCCATCTGTGTCAAAAAACAAAAATCAGAGAGCTGATGGTTTAAGTCCTAGATGACATCTGAAGGCCTTTGAAACAGGAACATTGATGTCTGAGGGTAGAAGATGGATGTCCCAGCTCCAATAAAAAGAACAAATTTGCCCTTCTCACACTTTTTTATTCTGTTCTACCCCTCGGACTAGTACCTTCTCACATAGTTGTATCCTCCTTGCCTTCCTTCCTGACTGCACAATCACCACTTAAAAACTACTGTTTCATAGTTAAGTTCTAAGTCATCCCCATAGCTATTCTCCCTTAAAATAAGTTGTCTATCTATCCCCATACCACCAGTTCCTCCAGTTCCTCTACTTTGTGGTCACTTGAAGCCATACCAGTCAAGATTTTACTCCTACCACTCCACCAAGATACCTTTTATCCAAGTCACAAATGACACTTACATTGCTAAATTTGATGAACAACATTTGGTTCTCATTTTAATTAATGTTTTAGCAGTGTTTGATACTATTCTCACTTTTTACTTCTTGAAGCATTTCTTCACTTTACTCCCGTGACAACACTCTCTCGGTTCTCTTCCAAACATCTACTCCTTTGCATTTTCATGGCATCGAATTACTAATCATAGAATTACCATCTGATCGAGCAATTCCATCAAAAAAAAAAAATTAAAGCAGAACTCAAACAAATATTTGTATATCCATGTTCATAGGACCATTATTCACAATAGCCAAAAGGTGGAGCAACTCAACTGTCCACTGATGGATAAATGGCTAAAAATACCGGTGTATACATGCAATGAAACATTAGTAAGCCTTCAAAAGGAAGAAAATTCTGACACGTAGTATGACATGAATAAACTTTGAGAACATTACGATAGGTGAAATAAGCCAGTCACAAAAAGACAATTATTGTATGATTTCACTTACACTGTATATCTAGAGCAGTCAAATTCATAGAGACAGAAAGTAGAAGAGTTATTGCCCAGGATTAGGGAAGGAGAGGGCATGACGAGTTAGTGTTTAATGGGTACAGAGTTTCTGTGGGAGTGGCTGAAATATTCTAGAGATGGATAGTAGTGGTCATTTCACAATGACATGAATGCACTTAATACCATGGAAAATAAACTTTAAAATGATTAAAAAGAATTATGTTGCATTTTGAATATGTTTTAAAGCTAGAGCCTCAAATCTGAAAGATTTTATATAAATATGAAAAAAGAGAGATTTGGGGTTCAGTCCAGTAAAATAAGTAGGAAGACTTTAAGAGTCGGAGATCTGGAAAGAAAATCAGAAGTTTAATTATAAGAGTGTGATACTGATGTGAAGTAGGCAACTATATAATTATAATTGACTACTAACTCTTTTTTCCATTTCTACCCTGTCTTAAGGTCTAATCTCAACAAAGAAAAAGAGATCTCCTGATACATAAAATGTGAATGTTTACACTTCCACCAAAAATCTCCACTGAGTCCTGATCTCAGTCAGAGAAAAAGGTAAAGTTTTTACTTTGGTCTACAGGGCTCCACGTGACCTGTCTCTCCGAGATCTCTGACTCTTCCTCATATAGTTCGATGCATTCCAGATGCACTTGACCCCTCACTCTTCACAGATTACCCCAGCCATATTCTCACTTCAGGTCCTTTGTCCTTGCTGTTCTCCTCTGCCTGGAAGGCCCCTCATCCCTACCCCCAGGTATTGGCATATTTGTGTTTCCTTCAGATCTTTCTGTTTAAATAGCATATTATTAATGATGCCTTCCTTGACACAATATAAAATAATAACACTTCTTTTTGTCAGCTTCTTGCCCGCTTCGTTTTTCTATCTACTACTTAATACTAATGACATATTATTTATTTGAATGCTTATTTGTTTACTGTCTGTTGTTTCCCTCAGAGAGTGTAAACTCCATGATGGTAAGGATATTTTTCTATTTAGTCATTGACATCGCCAATGCATAAAAGAATATTGCATCTGATATACAGCAGCTCCTCATTATATTTATTAAATGAACAAATGAATGGATGAGTCTTTTCTGACTACTCTAGATATGTTCAGAGCTGATTATTTCCTACTCTTAACTTGTAGTAAAATAAGAACTGGAGTGGCCCTGTTCACCTTTCCACTATTTTCTTTAATCATATATGATATAGTCTAAATAAATTGTATTACCAATATTATACCTAAAATATCATGAAATATCCATTCGGTATTTGCATTTCCAATTGTCTCCTAAATGCAACTTTATAGATTTTTTGTTTTTTTTTTTTTTGAGTCAAGATCCAAATGAGGCCTTTACACTGATATTAGTCGATAAGACTTTTAAGTCTCTTTTCAACTTTCCCTTGTATCTGTGTTTTTTTCCTTTGGTATGTTTGTTTTTTGGCTTACAATTTTGTCTTGCAACTTTTTGTTGTTGAAGAAACTGAGTTAGTTACCTATAGAGTTTCCCAGAGTCTGAATTTACACTCTCATGGCGAGGTTTGACATGTTCCTGTGTCTTCTATCTTTTCAATTTCCTATAAATTTGTTGGCGAATCTCAAGATATCAGATTCAGGTCTGATTTTTTTTGGCAGGAAGCAATACTGCTTCAAAGGTGGTGACGTGTTCTTTCATTAGCCAGCATTTTATATATTCTTTTTGCCCATGCTTAATTCCTTACCCATTTTTCCTTTATCAGGAGTATTTTATTTTCTAATCATATTTTAATGCTTTTTTTATATAGTCACATATTATTAAGTAGCTTATTTTATATTAAGATAAAAGCATATTTATGTTATCATAAATGATGTCATATTTTATGCCTGATACTGAAACTTACTTTTTCCACTCAACTTTTTCTCATCTATTAAAATTTTTATCTAATTCATTTTAATATGTGTATAATATTTCATAATATGAACATGGCATGATATATTTGTTTTCAATTTAATTCATTCTATAATAGCTTGTGTGTACATGTGTATGCTTAGATATTGAATTGCTCAGTCTTATTACAGGAGGTACGTTTTAAACTTTCCCATATCTTGCCAGATGGCATTCCAGAGACCTGATATAAATTTGAACTCCCAGCAACATTGTTCTCCCAAATCTATGCCAATACTTGACATTGTTAGATTTACAATTTTTGCCAATCTGATATTTATAAAATGTTTTATCATTTTTGCTTTCCTTTGCATTTTCCTATTAACAAGATTGAGCACCTTGATATATTTGTTAGTAGCTCAAGGTTCTTCTTCTGTGAATGACCTATTCATATTGTTTAGCCATTTTTATCTATTTAAACAATTTTTATTAATTCATAGAAATGTATTATTTATTCTGCAAAACAATCTTGGTTAGCTATTACATTGAAAATGTCTTCATTTTTCTGTCTACTAGCAATTTGTTTTCATACGGTGTTTATGTTGTTTTTTTATCAAACCATGTTATTTCTCCCTTAAAATCTGTACTTTCATAGCTTGTTTAAAAACCCCTTGTCTTCCTTAAACTGATAGAAATAGTATTTTTCTTAAAGATTTTAGATACTTTTATTCAAATTCCAGTCTTTTTCTATAAGGTGATATATGAATCTTCTTTTAATTATATTTTCTATATAGATAAACTAATTGTCCCAGAACTAATCACTGGACTGTCTTTTTCCTTCCCCCATAGTACAATCTCTGTGGTTTATTAATTTCCCAAATAATAATAGGTTGATGTCTGAAATCTCTATTCTATTCCATTTATATATTTCCTTATCTTTATATACAGGCACTATTTACAATTTGGGATGAAGTATTCATAAGGAAAAAAATTTTTAGCAAGAAAAGACTCAGCCAAACATTAATGATCCTCTCATAGCAGATTTATCTATGTCTAACCATCTACCAATAAACTATTCCAGTTTTAAGAGATTACCTCATTCATTTGTATATCCTAGTGTACTTGCCGAAATCCTGGAATTGCTGCAAGCAAAACACAATGTATATTCCCTCTCTCTTGGACAAATTCCTCACCTAACATTCTCTCCCCTCCCCTATTCCTGGCTTAGCCAGTCCCCTTACATATTCATGGCTCACATGAGTTCTACACATGTCACAGTTCACCAGCTTTCCTGGATTATTCACTTGGTTTTCTTCCCCCACGAACCGCTTTTTCCTGTTGCCTGTGAACTCTGAAATACGTGTCACGACTGAACAAACGATGAACATAATATCACAAATCCGGAAATGTTTATTAAAGGGCATATCTGATAAACATTAAACATTTGTGGTTCAAAATTATACCTTGGACAAAGAGTGAAGGCAAATTTATCTATATAATTTAAATGCAAAAAAAAAAAATCTAGCAGAAATAAAGATTACTATAAATATTTCTTTTTTACTCCTTTTTAGGTTCATCTACTTCATCTCTTTTCTAGTCTCTGACATTTTTTTGGCCAACTTAGTGCTAATATGTCATCAGTCAAGCCAGAAACAAAAAGGAAATCCTATTGTAGGGGAAAAAAATTAAAGGTTTTAAAATATTGTTGATTGAGGAACATAGAAAACATCATTTAAAAGCCTTTTAAATTACCATTCCCTCCGTTGCTGCTAAATTTCCCTTTGTCTCATTTCATGCAGCTGGTCTGAATGATGACAGAGTGGTTTGTGATTATGTGGGTGACATTAGGCGCCAGCTGAAATGGACACTAAAGGAAGAATTCAGCATCCTGCATTTATAATTCCTGCTACATTTGGCACTGCACCAACTTTACAAATATGCAACCCCTCTCGCCCGCCGCCCCCCCGCCCCACCGCCCTGTAAATCCCATGGCCAATGAATGCTGCTATGGCAACGAAAACCCTGAAAGCCAGGGGGGTCTTGGCTATAAAAAGTGTTTTTACAGCATCATGGTAACTGGGAGCCTAGTGGCAGACTCACAGGCAACCATGCATTGTGGAATATCCTGTCTAGAAGCAAATGCTTCTACAAAATTTATTTACCTATGTTGTCAAATCATTTGCTACAGAATTCTAAGGGCTCTTATTGCTATGATGGTTTTCATTTTCAATTATTGTATGGTTCATTCAAATCACACAGGTACAGTTCCAACAGTTATAAGACGCTTCCTAAAATAGACTTTTAGAAACTGAGCACAGCTGTCAAAATAATGATATCGTCTTCAAGAATCTGTTTCAAAGATAGTTATTCCAAAGAAATTTAAAAGTTATATTCCTATATTAGCACACTAAGTAGTTCGTACCAGTTTAGTAAATCAAATATTCCATACTGCTAGCTTAATAAGATGGGGAGTCATGCATGAAATGACTGCCAGGTTAATGACATAGGGAGTCATGCATGGCATGTATTTGCATATAATAGCACAGAATGTTCTCCTAAATCCTTTAAATTACTCATCAATTCTTAAACAGGCATTTAACTAAATCCTCATCCAGAATCAGAAAGAAAGTTTTTAAAGGAAAAAATATCTACAAATTTGAAGTGATTAGGTTGGAGCTAAACAACCTAAAAGATTATTTTTGGTTGGAAATTATAGCCTTGGGGAAAGAGTTACAGATCTGCATAAAGAAGCCAATACATATCCTGGGCCAGGGTAGGGTACACACCAGCATTAGGTCTGTTTCCCCGCATTGCCTCTATCATACACACAGTGAACACAGATCAAGTTTCACTATTAGCCTCAGAAATAAAGATGTATATCTAAAGCAGTACAAAATAATGTAGATTAAATCAGGAATTGTTTATTGTGTACAGTGTTTAATGGGCCCAGTTCTGAATAAAATGAACAGGTTTTTAATTGTTTTTTTTTTTCCACTTGACAACATGTACATTCAAGGTATTAAGGAACATCTTTACTCCCAAATCACTTTTTTTTACTGGTTCTGTAACCTTCTATACAAAATGAGCAGACTGCTTGCAATCAGAACAGTTATAAACCCCAGCTGTTACTCAGAGGAAATCAGTGAGCACCCATGTGACACAAAGGTTATTTTCGTTATTTGAGAATGATGGTCTACCAGGAGCTTCATTAATCCTCAAAAATTCTCATTGCAAAATGAGATACATGCAGCTCTAAAACCAAAGCCCATACAATGAAGAAAGAAAAAGAAATGCAAAGATCTAGGTAATTGGTCTTCTTTTCTTGCTGTGTCTAATAACAATGGCAATTAATTGTTGAGCATGAACTCTACACCCAATTCATCAGGTGCACTATTCTGTAGCTCTCACGATAATCATCAGCATAGGATTATTTCCATTTTACAGATAGGAAAATTGAGGCTCACTTGCTCAAGTGGAAAACTGAAGCCAGGATTTAAACTGTCTCAGCTGAAATCTCATTCACTTTCCTCTAACCACACTATCTTTCCAAGACAAATCTATTAAGAGGGAATACAGTATATCTTGAAAGAAGAGGGGAAATAGTCTGAAGGAATTTTTTCCCCCTCTTTAATCCCCCCCCAACACACACACACGCACACTTCCATCCCTGACCTATGGATGTTGCCATTTCCCCTTAAGAACAGGATCTCTGGAAGTGGGGTGTCTCCTTTCACACACTCGCCCAGCGTGCACCCCCGGCCTGGCGCACCCAGAATATGGTTCGTGTCTCCACCTGGAGTGTGAACCCTGGACCTCCTGTGTGTAAAGCAGACGTGCTAACCACTACACTATGGAGCCACCCTGAAGGAATTTTTTTAAGAGTGTTCTTTATTTGCTAGGTTTCTTACACTGTTATCACTCATATTCTGTGCCAATATATAAGACAGATGAATCCCAACAGCAGTCACTGCTCATGATATAGTTGCTCTCTTTGGAAATTTGGATTGTTTTTTACTGATTGATTATAAGTTAAATTGTCAATGGAATGTTTTGTTTGTTTGTTTGTTTGTTTTTGTTAGCCAATATCTTGAAGCAATTCTAAAGTATAGTCCCAGAAATATCAAGCAAAATCCTACTTAGTGACAACAGAGGCAGAAAGTATCTATGTAAATATTTACATATGGTCAGTGGGTTGACATAATCTTCATGAAGCAATGCTTTCCTCTAAATACAACACTTCCTTAAGTATTCATTATGTTTGATTGAAAAATGAGCTCCTTTCCAGGAAGATGGGTAGCTTTGCTGTCAGACAAAATAGTAGCCATAGCTATAACATGTGTGTCTCAGACTAAAGTGGGTTTGGCAATCAGCCATTGAAACATAAATGATTTACAGTACTTAACATTCACTGAATGGACAGAACTGTGAACATTCTTTAAAGTTGTAAAAGATAGTTGCACAAAAAGTATAAAGAAGCTGGATATTTTTCTTCTACTTGACTCATAAGTTGCACACAAGGAATACATTTTTAAACAAAGAAAACATAGATATCTAATATGAAGTTAAATTAAGGAGATACAAAAATGAATGAAGCATAGTTTTTGCTTTTTCAAAGTTCAAAGTCTACTAGAAAAAATAATCTCACAAACATTTAATTTTCTAGATTCTACAATATAGAGACATTGGAGAGATAAATAGCGACAGTACAGAGAGATAAATTTAGCCCAGGAGAAGGTGGATGGTAGGAAGGTTGTGGAAAATTTCCCAGGTGACATGTAAATGGAAAATGACAGGATACAAAGGACTTAGGCCAGTGTAGGGGAAGGAAATGTAGCATTCAGCCAGGAAAGCATAGGAATTATATGCAGCTCAGGAATACCTGGTGGAGCAGTGGTTGTGTCAAGACCCAGACAGTGTTCACCTCTAGAAAACTCTATAATGGCATAAATGTTGAAACTCAGTGCTTAGATTTTTTTAAATGTAATTACAACAGCATATTTTTTAATACAAAAAATAAAAATTAGCTGACAAGTTTAACTTTGTACAATGGTGTAAACTATTGAAGTCTGATTGTCTCAAAAAATCTGAATTACCTAATCACTGTAAAAAGAAAGTAAATCTAAACTGAATTAGTTAACAAATTACACATAATCTTTGTTCCTTGTATAGTCTAAAATACTAGTTTATTGTTAGTGTTTTCTTAAGCTGCAAGTACATAAAATTGGATTAGCCATAATCTTTGATTCATGCCCATCTGTAATCGGTCTATACACATTCTGCTTTCTTTCTTTCCCTCATTCATTTATTTTTGATAACATAATAACCACCTGGAAACTCATCATCTCCAAAAAAGCTATGACCTAGATGATCTATATCTAATTTTTAAGTACACTTTACCACTGAACTTTTATCTTAAACCAGGTAACAATCATCCTAATCACTATTCATTATTTTTATATAAAAAAGTTGATGTAACAAATTTTGGCACTATAACTAATTAACTTGAAATAAGTCATAAATAGGAACATCTAGTAAGTATTTTAATTTATTAGATAATTTATTATGATGTTTCAGTCACTTTAAGTTTGCAGTCAATCAGATATAAACTATCTCAATAGTTTACCCCACTGTACACAATTTTGTCAGCTAATTTCAGTAGCCACTTAATATTTTATCAATGACTTTTCTACTCAGATCACCTAGAGTTTGTTTCTGTTTGTTTGTTTGTTTTTTCCTAGAATTTATTTATATATACCACGTTATAAATCCGCCAAATCAAAAGCAATTGCCAAGCTGAATAAGTTACAAAGAAATGATAATTCTGGCTGGTACAGAAATGTGCAGTGTTTGCAAATAGAGAACTTAGAGTAATTTCCAAAACTATACAGAAAAAAAAAGAAAGAAAGAAAACCTGAAAAATCTAAAAGAAGGTAGAAAAAAAGGAAAAAACAAACAATGATAGGAAACAATAATCAGAAAACACTGATTAGTAATATGGCAGAAATATGTCCAAATATATTAGTAAGCAAAATAAATGTGACTGGGTTAACCCTAGCTATCAAAAGTCTAAGACTCAAGGAAAAAAGTCTGACTCACAAACAAGATTTTTTATAAATTAACTTTATTCCATTTTCACTTATAAGATTCCAACCAAACACAAAATAACATAGAAAGTCTGGAGATAAAGAAAGGAAAAAATATATATTACGAAAAAATTATAATTAAAAGCTCAGAATTCTTACTTGCTTTCTAAAAGCAATTACTAAATTTGCATTCCATTCCTTCTCACCTCTGCCCCATGTTTTTATACACTGCATCAAATTATTATGCCCATAATTTATATCAAATAATGAGGATTCTTGTAATAGGAAAATTTTCATTCCTAAACTTGCCTAAGTTAAAGTGTTAATCCCTATCTACAGAAAAACTACCATATTAAAAAGTGAAATCCTTAAAAAGTAGAACTAAGCTGAGCTCAAAATCATTTTATCTTAGACTTTCCATTTTGGAGTTCAGGCAAAAGAGAGTTGATATTATATTAATAGAACTTAGAAAAAAGAACATGGACTCTGAAACCAGACAGATCTGGGTTTGAATCCAAACTCTGCCACTGACGGGTATGTGACATTGAATAAAGTCTTTGATTTTGCCGAGCCTGGTTTTTTCTATACAAAATTAAAATGAACATCTCTACTTTCAGGGTTTTTATTAAGATTTAATGAGATAATTAATCAAAGCAGTTGTTCTCAACCTAATTGGAATCACCTGGGGAGATTTAGAAAGTATTGGTGCCTGGGTCCCTCCCCCAGAGATTCTGTTGTAATTGGTCTGGAATAGAACCTAGGCATTTGGTTTTTTAAAAGCTATTTGTGTGATTCTAACGTGAAGTTAAGGTTGAGAAACACTGATCTAAACATATAGTCTAATTCATTGCATGGTATATAGAAGCCTTGTCAATGTTGTAACTAGGATAGTGATGTGATGATAATGATGATAACGATGATGATAATGATGATGATGATAAAGTTTATAAATTTCAGCTACAAAATTCAGGCAGTGAAATTGGCCCAGTGCAATTATTTCTCCAGAGAACTCAAGAGAAAAAGAAACCACTTAGCATGGATGTTATCAGAAATTTTTAAATAATACATACATATTATTTCATAGCTCTTAACTTCTAATCCTCTATACAGCCTGTGAGATAAATATCACAGTGATATGAGAATGAAAACTACTCATAAAGTCTAATTGCTTTGCCAAAGGTAACAGGTTATGGAGTAGCTAAACTAGAATGCAAATTTTAATCTCTCTTTTTCAAGTTCCATACTATTCGTATTATGCTACTAATTGTCTACAGAGTGCAAAAGTAGAGTTCTGCTTCTTCGTAGACAGAGTTTACAGAAAATTGTCTAAGCTAGAAAAGTACTCCTAAAACCACACAATGTTTGAAGGAAAGGATACAAATACAGTCACTAATGATCTCATTAGCTTACAAGTGATACAGTGGCTGGAATTTAATTGGTGCTCAATAACTGTTTGGTGAATGAATATTAAAATGGTTTAAAACAAATCACTTTAAACAATTTTTAAAAAGTTAAAACCAAATGGTGTAAATATCAGAGAATAAAAACTCTAGATTCATTATTTTCAATTAAAACTAATGACCATAGGTTTTATTCTAAGTGTATCAATCAAAGAAAATATTTGGGGCAGAAATTATTATTGCTTGTTCATTGGCCAAAACAAGTTACATGGTCATGTCTAATTTCACAAAAGTAGGAAAGGGCAATCGTCTCCTGTGCAAGACGCAGGAGAACTGGAAATATTGGGAAAGAGCACTAATGACCAGTCTTATGGCTTGGATCAGGTACGTTACATACATTATCAGAAATTTGCTGAGAAAGAATATTTGATTGTGGAGTGCAAAATCAATGGCAAGGATAGAGCTGGAGATAAGGAAGCCAATCGTCTAGATGTGGCAATAAAAATCCGAACTCGGGAAAAGAAAGGAAGCACAACTGTGAGAAGCCCTGTGAAGGAATAAATGAGAAAAATCTAATTGATAGGCATAAGATGTGAAGGAAAGAAAAATCTTGAAGATAATTAAGCGATTTCAAGATTATATAAATGATGTTGCTCTTAAAAGAAAAGAAAATATCAAGGAGTAAGCAATTGGGGGAAAGATGAGTTCAGTTTTATATATGAGTACTTTTAGGTAGAAAGACAGGGAGGAAGCAAGATGAGGAAGCTGGAAAAGTCGAGGAAACTGGAAAAGTCGAGGTAGTCCCATGAGAAGCTTCCGCTGACCTATGGAAAGTCTGAATAATGGATACCCCTCAGAGCTGTACTGAGTTAGAAGGAGATGGCTGGGCCTCTAAATCTGTAAAAGGTGTGACCAAGGATAAGGCGGCTCCCTCGGCTGAGACAATCCCTGAAAACTGCTAACCGCTAACAGCATACTCGCAGCGGCTAGAATGAGGAGTCCTTTCCTGAAGGGGCATCTGAGCATTACGTCACAGCATCCGGGCAATTGCAGATGCCTAGCTATGCAATTTAACATATATGAAGATGGGAGACAAAGGTTGAGAAAAATGTTTAGAATACCTAAAGAAAATGTAACTATTTTGTGAGTTAAACCATTCTCTTAGGATTAGTTAAACTTTCCCTCTGAGCTGACCCTGTATATAATTCACAAGCATGATATTCTTAGGGGAAAAATCATGGACCATAGCCTCCACATCTAGCAGCTTCAGAAGTGTAGGGGGATTCAAGGTATCAAATCTTTTTTTTTATCTTAATAGCTCACTCAGGTTTGACCTCTGATATTATAATCAAGCACCTGTATAATCTGAAGAATAACCAAGCAAGTCTTATTAAAATTTGAAGAAGATGTTTCCCTTTTTTGGGTGGTTTAATATTAAAGTTTAATATTAATTGGGAATTCAGGCAATGAAGCATCGTTAAAAGTGATGACAAATCTTGTCACAATTGCTCAAATATTATGTGTGCCCACCATTCTCAAAATGTGGAGACCAAAAACCCAGAGGCAGAATATGTTTAAAGATTAAAGGAGATGGAAGGATTTGTTAGGTTAATTGCCAAGGTAAGGGACATACATCTAAACAAAAAGAGAAAAAAAAATGCTATTCTAGAAACTACCAAACCAGTTTGTGCTATTTATTCTCATTTCTGTACATGTTTGTTTATATGTGTATCAAAATAGAAATAAAGATGAATATCTACTGATATAGAGGATTATCCATAATATATTAAATGAACGAGAGCAAGTTGAAAGAAAATGTGTATTTTATGCTACTGTTCTGATAATAAAATGACCAACCAACCAAACTACACTTTTTTTTGCATTTATGTGCTTGTATTCATTTGTGTGAACACGTAGAAAAGCAAAATTAGTAACCTTATGAGAACAGGAGTGAAAAGAATCTGTGATAATTAGCATTTTATCACATATTATGTTTCATCAGTTATAATAAGGAAGTATTAATTTTGTAAGTTGAAAATCATATTTAAAAATTATACAACTGAAAAAATAAATATAACACATGAATTTTATCCTTAAAGTCTGAATTTTAGAGCTACTTTTTAAAAGCAAACCTGGGAGCCATTTAGAAAACCCAAAACACCTCTCAGGAGCTTGATGTGCAAAAACAAGCACATATGGTACAGGGCTTTTTTGTCTACAGTAAACAATGCAACCTTGACCTAATAGCAATCTGAGTTAATCAGCCTGTCCTATCCATACAGGGCCATTCAGAGTAGATGGAATTTTTACCAAAAATGGTACAATGACCAAAGTTAAATAACTAAAGAATAATTTCATGAATTGCCAGAGTGGGTTTGAATAGAAGGATTTTGTTTTGATTTTTGCCTCATAAAATACTTTGGTTCAGTATATGTTGCTCTATAGGAGATACTTAAAGATTTTTAAAAGAAAGTATATTAGATAAATATGAAGAAGGAGCTTTCCCAGATGGAGAATTCTAACTGAGGAAGATAATTGCTAGTGGAATAATAAAAAGTACAGTTTGTAATGTACTGATTTAAAAGTCGCTAGAGGTTCACTCCTAAAATTTCTTTAAAGCGTTTACAAGTAGGTTCCATTTTGTAAGTGGAAAAACTGAACATCAGAAAGATGTCTGGATTATAAATTATAGCAAAATATTTAAATATATTAAAATCAAGTGAACCACATACATAAAGATTACACTAAATTTCTTTCAGTACTCAGAAAAGTTAAACTTCAAAATAACATTGAAAATGTCCCCAAATGTCAGTTTTCATAGTTCCCAGCTTAATTCGATGTGAAAGTTTTCTTTCAAAAATGAATTGTGCATAATCATGTTCCACAGAGATTTCTATATCAAATATAGTTCCTAAATTCAGTGCTATCTTGTTTATCTGGCTCCTCCCTAGCCAGATCTCCAGTTTGGATGGATTTAGTGTACAAGTAAACTTATTTTCTTAAAAATGAGGCCAATATATAAGAAGAAAATTCTATTAGGGAAAAGCACCTATAATCTTAGCTGAATGATCTAAAAAAATTACATCCACTTTTCATGAAATGAAAACCACAGGACTTCATAAATTCTTCCTTTGTAGAGGACAACTTGGTATATCTGAAAGCATGATCCATCTGTACAATATATAAAAACAACTCAAAATAAGCTGGGCAAGCCAGCCAGGGTGAGGAGAGATCCCACTGTGCAAACCTGAATCCTGTGCAGACAATTCCAAAATTATTTATTGTACCTTGGTGTTATA
This sequence comes from Pteropus vampyrus, assembly GCF_000151845.1. Lineage (NCBI taxonomy): Eukaryota > Metazoa > Chordata > Mammalia > Chiroptera > Pteropodidae > Pteropus > Pteropus vampyrus. The sequence goes on along the minus strand of NW_011888878.1, from coordinate 1,028,809 downwards.
AGAAATAAAGGCGACTAATTGTGCATAATCATTTTTCAAATGGCTTCCACATCAGAAATATCCATTAAATTCAGCACTGCGTGAATTTTCTGGCTCCCAATCTATCCAAGTCTCTAGTTTATTTTGTTTTATTTTCCGTGTAACCTCTTGAGTCCTGCAGTGTGCCAAGTACTTCACTAGGCACTCCTTCATACATTACATAATTCAATCTCTGACACAGACTGCCCACATGGATTTCCCTATTACTATTTTATAGAATAACCTGAGGGCAAAAAATATTAAGCAACTTGTTCAAGGTCATACAACTAATTAGTGAATAGGCTAGGTTTGGACCCTCAGTGAGTTTGAATTCAAAGTGTATTTCCACTGTATCATGAATAGGCTAGGTTTGGACCCTCAGTGAGTTTGAATTCAAAATGTATTTCCACTGTATCATTCTGTCTCTGGGAGTTTCTGTTCAGTTTCATCTCCTTTTATATATTTTTAAAAAATAAAAATGATTAGGCCAAACTCTTACTTTTCCTATATTCTTATTCAGAAGATAGATAGGTGAATGAACGAGCCTGGTATGAACAGTTAGTGAAACCAATGCTGATTCAATGAAGATACTGCTGAGGTATTTTACAAAATTCACTGTATTTCATAACATTTTAAAAAATTCTATAAATAGGCATGTGTGCATAATTTTGAATAATTATATAATTGGAATCCTCGTTTTCATCCAGATACCTATCTTCACCAGCAAACTCCTCCATGTTCACTCTCCAACCTTTGAAAGCATATGTTGTTGTCTTTTTGAAGTAAATTATTTCCCTTGATACTCCTCTCTCCCTCTTTTTCTTGTCATCTTCTCTTCAGGGAGCAATGTTCCATGTTAACAACCTGGTAAATATCCTTCTATATTTGTTCCATATTCATATAGTTTTATAAAATATATACATACATGAATATTCATACTGACTATTACATATGATATCTAAAAATATAGAAAGACATACAAATACTCTTTTACAAATATTGGATCATATCATTTCTACTTTTCTTCCACTTTGCTTTTCTCACTTAACAATACATAGGGCAAACCTCTCCAAGTCAACTATTATACTCTCCAGTTCATTATGTTTATCGATTTTATGATATTTACAAATGCAGTAATAAATATCTATCATCTATCTATCTATCTATCTATCTATCTATCTATCTATCTATCTATCTATATATACTATTTGATGGTGTTTTTATTTCTATGAATAACATTTCAGGACTCAAATTTATAAGATACCATCTGCACAATATTAATTTTAAGAGATATTGTCAGATTGTTTTCCAAGAAGTTTGTAACCCTGCTCATTAACAGCTGCAGTATATGAGGGCACCCTTTCCTCTGCATTCCGGCATTAATGGTTCTTTTTAAGTTTTGCCAGGTTGGTGGGAATAAAGTGATATATCACTATTACTTTAATTTCTATGTCGTTTCCTACCAGTGTATTTTTATACCTTTTCACAAGTTTTTTGGCCACTAAAGTCTTTGTTTATTTTCTATAGAATTGTTTATTTTCTTGCCCTATAAGGTTTTTTTGTATATTCTAGATAATAATCTTTTTTTCAATAAGAACATATATTTTGCTTTTTTCTTTTATACAAAAGCCTATCATTTATATACTAATTATTTTTGAGAGGGATGGTAGAAATTTTAAATTTAAGTTAGTCAAATAAGTCTATCTTTCCTTTTTAAAATTTCTGTGTTCTGCCTTGGTTAAAAAGTTTTCCTTGCTCCTATGTTGTCATAGGAGGTTATATTTTACATATATATATATGTGTGTGTGTGTATATATATATATATATATATATATATATATTTAGTGCTATATGCATCTTTTTTATTAAAAATTATTGAGGTCATATTAATAAAATCAAGTAAGTTTCAAGTGTATAATTCAATATATGTCAATTCAAGCTACATTTATATTTTAAATTTAATCTAGAATTTTAAAAAATAGTATAGAATAAAATGCAAATTTTATTTTTTTCTAGATGGATAGTGAGTTGCTGGCATTGTTTATTAAATAAATCTTTCTTTCCTGTTGAATTGAAATTTTAACTTTTGTTATACACTAAATTTATAAACACACTTATCTTCTTTCTGGAATCTTGTAATTTAGAATCCCATATTATCCAAAAGCACAAGTGGCACCAACTTTTTTGTAGACTTTCTCACTTAACAAACATAAATTAAGTGTAACATGGAATAAGAACTATGAAAAATGGAACAGTGTGGTAACTCCTATTCCGTATGGATTTATCAACTACTACGGGATAATAGTATTATATGATACGCACACATAAAGTGTTAATCAACAATACCAGATGTGATCTGTGATGTGAAGATAAAAATGTGAAGGAAGCAGTTGGTGGTATATGGTTTCATATCAGGAATAAACACAATGTAGAGTATAATATACAGAGTAAATTTGGGAAGAAGGGGGACTAACATAGCTCTTGAAACGAAATTAGAGGACTAATACTAGAATTTAAAAGCTTTGGATGTTTTAGCACCCAAATACATTTCTCTCATTTTGTTGATATTTAAAAAATAAGAAAAGATTTTTATGATGATAACATCAATTACCAATGAGGAATGCACGCTTTAAAAATAACACTCAACAAGGATGCCTTAATTATTTACATTTTGATTCTAAATATATTTGTTCACACTTTTTTGAATTATGATATTGCCTTAAAAATTCTATTTTATAACATAAAAAAATCAACCTAAGCAAGTATAGGCATCCTTCTGAATGGTGAGATGCAGCTAGTTTCCACACATTTATTTATGCAAAAATTCTGTTAGGTATGGACATAGGAGAGAACAGAACTCAATTCTGGTTTTTGTTTTTCTTTTTATTTGTGGTGTGTGAAGATGGCTGCCTATTGGTAGTAGAGGTATTTCATTATCACACCATTAGTAGATCTCATCAGAACAAGGTTTCATTACTGCAAACACTAGATAAGGCCCTGGCAGAAGGCTTTCAATACCATCAGAATAAGATGTGCTAAGAACCCAAATTAGGTACAGCAGTCTCTGGGCAAAAATTCAAGGGTTTATACTAGGTCTGAAGAGCCTTGATCAAGATATTTCCCTAGGGTGACAAACCTATAATTGTACTTATCAGCTTTAGGCTGCCTTGATTAATGCAACCTTCTGTGATTTATCACCCACACTATTTTTAACAGGTGCTCTTCTCTTTGTAATAGACTAGAGATTTTCAAGAATGACAACACAGGCTTCTTTCAATTATTTGTTTGGTGAAATTTCCTAAGAACATTACAAGTAAAACTATCCAGTTATTTTGTAGAGACCTGGGATTAGTACATGTCAGACTGAGATGTTTTCCACCTAACTTTCTTAATACTTTAAAAGGAAGTTTCTGCCTTTTTCTCACGTTACTCCTCTACCACCAAACACCTATGCTGACATTCAAAGCATACTGCTTTGAATCCTAGATTTTCTGTCCTTGGGGAATTTCTCAGATGCAGAAAAATTACCTTGTAAGTAGGAATCAAAATGTAGAATACTAAAGAGGCTTGACAGAATAATCACACATATGCACATACGCACATACACACAATGTTGGTCATCCTCTATGAAAAGTTATAAGCGATAGAAGAATATATTATCCATCTAAGCTATATGTGCAGATGGTATACACTCACGCACACCAATTTTACTATTTGAACATTGTTTACATTATGGCCCCAGCTGAATTAACAAGTTTTATTTCACTACTTTTACCCCACAGTAAAGCTATTTTTCCGTTTCCATACTTTAAGGTTTTATCAGACATATTTCTATAGGGCAGCGGTACACCATGTTGAGTGGTAGGTGTCCCAGGTTGTAAACATGTTCTATCACTTATTAGCTGAATGATCTTTGGCAGATTTTTTTAACTCTGCGTCTAAATTATCTAATCTTTGAAATAGAGTTGATGATATTTACTTCACAAAGTTATTCTGAATTTTAAATAAAAAAATATGTAGAGAGCTTCTGTTGTTTTAATTTAAAATCAAAACTAGAGGAGTTTGTAGTATGGATGAAAAAAGTGAAAGAATTAAGTAAAAATTGGCAGTTACGAAATAGTCATAGAGATGTATAGTAAAGCATAGGAAATGTAGTCGATAATTTTGTAATAACTATGTATAGTGCCAGGTAGATACTAGACTACTTGTAGGGATCATTTCATAAATTATATAAATGCCTAACTACTATGCTGTACATGAAACTAATATAAAATAATATTCAATTTCAGCTGTAATTGAATAAAATAAAGAAAAAACGAGAGCACCATTTAACTTATATTATAGAAGGACTAATAATTGTCTTAAATCATAAGGACATCTATTTGCCTAAAATCAATTAAAAAGCAGCTTATTCTGGTTCATACATAGTCTTTAAAGCAATTCAGATAAATGATACTTATCAGCGCTATTATTATACTGTTAGTCTATAAACTGGGAAGAAATAAAACCTCTGTTTTTAAAGAATTGATGTGTTGGATCTAGACTACCTGTCATTAGATATAGTTTCTCACCAGGGTAGAGATAAGTTCAGAATAGTTTGGTACTATATTACTCAGAGATCTTTATATTTTAACTTGTGTTTTTAGAAAGGGAGGGAAGGAGGAAGAGGGAGAGAGAGAGAGAGAGAGAGAGAGAGAGAGAGAGAGAGAGAGAGAGAGAGA
>NW_011888878.1:1006543-1024020 GCF_000151845.1 Pteropus vampyrus | reverse complement strand
AGAGAGAGAGAGAGAGAGAGAGAGAGAGAGAGAGAGAGAGAGAGAGAGAGAAAGAGAAATATATGAATGTATGATAGGTAATAAGCAACCTGAAGCAAATCTGAGACTTCTAGAATGTCCTATGAACTAAGCAAAGATGAAATTATTTTCTACTTGTAAGAGAAGAATGTGAACATTTACAAGCTCAAGTTGTTCACATATTCCAGAGATTGTATGCAGTCTACCATTTACTTCCACAGACTAATCATCCCCAAACCTGCAGCACAACAGAATCTTTTCCAGAGCTTCTTAAAAATACAGTTTCCCGAATGCTACTCAGACTTACAGGATCACTATATCCAAAGGATGTGGTCCTGAAATATATATTTTGAAAAAGTTCCCATAATAGTTCTTATATGCACCAATATTTGGGAATCGAGAACCAATGAAGTTGTTTTTCAATAAACTTTTTAATTTTGGAATAACTTTAGATTTACAAAAAATAAAAATAAAAAATATTACAGAGTTTTCAGATTTTCTTTTTTAGTTTCTACTAATGTTAACATTTTATGTAATAATTGTGCATTTGTCAAAACCAAGAAATTAATATTGGTAAATTACTATTAACTAATCTCTATACTTTGTTCAGACTTCACCACTTTTTTTCACTAATACCTTCAAGAAATTAATAGAATTCCATATAGAATACCCTAATGATTCTAGTTATTATGTCTCTTTAGTGTCCTCTGGTCTACGGCAATTTCTCAATTTTTGTTTTTTTTTTTATGACTTTTGAGAATTGTGAAGCGTAATAATCAAACATTTTGCAGAACGTACTCAGTACAGAATTCTGTGATGTCTTCCTCATGTTTAGAGTGGGGTTATGAATTTTGGAGAATACCATATAAGTGAAGTGTCTTTCTCATCACACCATATCCAGGGGATATGATATCAACATAACTTCTCACTGGTGATGTTAACCCTGATCAGTTGGTTAAGGCAACGTCTACTAGATTATGCCACAGTAAAGTTATTTTTTCATTTCCATACTCTGTTCTATAGAAATGAAACATTAAATCAAGTCAAGGCCTGGGTGTTTATGTTGGGGGTGAGTTGAGGTGGGGGCTGTGGATTAAACTCTACCTCCCGAATGGAGGAGTACCAGTAAAGGTTTTTGATCAAAGCATTGCTTCAAGAAAATTGAATTGTTAAGATACACTAGAAAAGAAATGACTATTGGCTAAAAGATTAGTTACAAAATTCAAAGCCTGAGAGATGAGAACCTGAACAAAAGAAGAGACAATGACGAAGCATATGTCTAAAAAATATAGTGGAAGTGAAAAAAAACCTATTGATTTGAATCGAAGGGAAAGCAAGAAAGGAAACCTTGAGCTATATCAAGGTTTTGATCTTGAATAACTGGAAGAAGGGTGATATGACAACAAATAGAGAAAGTGGACACTTTTGGTTGAGACACTCAGACTTTGAGGTTCCTGACGGCATCAACTTGGACAATTTGAATAAGCCATTGGAAATGGAATCACAAAATAACTTATTTGCTACTTACCTTCTAGGGCCCATTCCATAACATAAGGCAGTTTTTTCCTGCTTTCCAAACATACTTCCAAGAAAAGTGTTCATTCCTATAGGCAAGGCTTAAGTAAGGGGTAGCAATGAGGATCAGAGGGAAATTCCCCAAAGAATAGATTTGGATCTTTCCATGTATCCTATAAATGATGCATGGAATTTGCTCAATTAATACCACCTTACTGTAAAAATAAAGAATCCATCTTTACTCTGAAAATTTGGGGCCTGTAATTAGTGAATACACATCTTATGAATAGAACATCTAGTGTTTTTCATTGCCGATGTAAAGAGATAATCCTAAAATATTTGAGATCTATTTCTCAGCTTGAGAACAATGATAGACAAGGAAACTCTCATTAGTATTTCCATTTTGCATTTCAAATGAAAGGGGTGTATGTTAAAAACTGAGCCTGCTCAAGCTTTAAAGCATTCCTTAATTACATGTTTGGTAATGCCTGAAAGGCAGAGGAGTCCCTGAAAATAATAAATAAAGAAAAAGTGTCAACTAAATATCTATGCCTTTAGAGGGTGGATAGGAAGAATGTGAAGAATATTAATATCTCAGTGTGGAAGGAGATTGCAAAGGTAATTTATTCTTTTTCATCCTTTCACCTTGATGAAGATAAGAGGGAGGCAAGGGCAAGGGAGAGGAGGAAGACTCTGAAAATGGTCTCATAGCAATGGGGTTCTGTCCTCTTTTAAATGGCCATCTTACTAGGAGATTTATTTTTTAGCCTACCGTTCCAGGTAGGCTGCTCCAGTGTCTACTAACTGATCTCCAGAATTCATTTATCTCCCATCACTTAAATAGTTCAGAGTTTACAATTCATTTCTTTTGTGCTATTAATGATAAACCATTTGCAAAGACCAGTTTAATTTCTAAAATATATAGTGCAAAATATAAGATGGAGCTATTAAGTATATAGACTTTGAGAAATGTTTTCTTTCTTATCATTCTTTTTGTTTGACACAAACCATTTTGCTTCTTCCTCCCTTTTCCTCATTTATCATCTTACTTCTCATTTACAGTATTACTTTCTATTTGTGTTCATAGCAACATGACATCAATTTCCAAGCCTTTAACTCTATGTTTTTTGTGCATTTAGAAATTAGATGTGTGATTAGCTTTTTCTTAGAATATTGTATTAGGATGCCACTTGCTATTACAAAACTTTTCACATAAATTGCCTAGATTAAAAACAAATGAGAAACCCTTCTTGAGAAAATTGACTTTATCATATTATATTCTATAAGCATCCTGCAGCCACTGGCCACCCACGTTCTCTTACTTTACCAACCTATCAATTTCCCATTCACTACTGTTCACTCCCTTTCATTCTGCTCAATATCTCCTTCCTATTCAGCCACCACTCAACACATCTCTTTCCTAGCAACCTCCTCCATAGTCATCCTCCAATACATGGAACTTCACATTTTGTGTTTTCCTCGTGTCTCTCACTTTCATTTTTACTTGTTATTACCTTATACTACCTCTCCCTGACATTCTCTAGGGTGATTATTAAAACATGACTCTGTCCTTACTCAGCTGTATAATGTAACCTGCCAACCACTTCTCCTAAAAAAATTCAATAATGATTAAAAAGGAATAAAATGATTGAAAAAGAGATTGCCTGAAGGCTATATAGTACTTTCAGTCTAGACTTATGATTATTAATCCTTATGTAGTCATGAAGCCCTTTGAGAATCGGCTGAAAACTAGGAATATTGCTTCAAAAAAATGCACAGAATTGCATACGTATGTAAATCTGGGTACATTGATTCTCTGACACAGGGTGCTAAATATATCTTAGATTAAGAAAGTCAGTTAGAAACAATTTTTTCTAAACAGCATCATCTATGTGATTGTAGAACTTGATCTTACTGTTAATGTTAAGCCCACGAGGCACAATGGGAACATCTTAAAAACACCAAAGAAACTTATGATTGTAGTAAATGAAGAGATATTTCTGAGAAATGTGTCCACTGATTCTTACCTCCTTTAGCCTCAGATAATCCTCTTTGTTTTGCTACCAGGAAACCTATGCCAGGCACATTCCCACTAGCTAATCCTGCTGCCTGCCTTTGTGTTCCTTCAGAGATGTTGACACTTCACTTCCTTTTGGTCTTTTCCTCAACCACCACTTTCTTAGTGATGCCACCTCAGTTTTAAATTGCAAGGATATCCGCCCCAGCACGACTCCTCGTTTTTTTCTTGCTTTACTTTCCCTTACAGCATTTTCCAAATCTAGAATACTCACAGTTTATTTGTTTATTGTTTTCACTGAATGAGAGAGTGTCCTGTTTTTTTTCATTGATCTAACTTCAGTCCCTAGAATAGTGTTTGGCACATATGAGATGCCTAAATGTGTTGAACGAGTAAATGAACAAAGAAATAAACAGATCTTTTCACGGCCTACCAAAAAGCTTAAGATAAAATTTTCAGTTGATTGAAAATTATATTCTGTACAATACAATGTGTACAGAAAGTTGAGGTATTCATTTTCTATATTCAACTTACTTCTGGCTTTATCTTATTTTTTTTTCACCCTTTTTGCCCTATCATTTCCTCAGTTGTATATTTTGTATTTTTGTGTGTTATATATAATTTTATAAACCCTGCAAATCTATTTTAAAGGCGACATGGAATTATTATTAATGCAATAATTTTTCTTTCTTAACTGCCTCTCTCTTCACTCTTTTCCTATTTGCATATTTAAAAATATTTCTCTCACTATTATCTATTTCTCCCACTATTTTTTTACCATGTTACCTTATATAAAGAAACATATGTCCAAACATGAAATTGAATGTATATGTAAATAGAGATCTATATAGATGGCGATCACTGAGTCTGTGTAATTTTACACATATATGGGTTACGAAGGATAAATCTGTGAATGTTTATCTTTCCATAAAGCTTCTCCAGACATGGAGAAAATTTTGTAAATCTGTAGTAATAACTACGCTATAAATAGAATGAGGGGAAGCCATTTTAGGAAGAGCTTTGTTATGGTGGTGGGCTCTCCACCTCTGTGGAATCAGGAAACTAGGGACACTCCCTTAGACATTGAGTCCGGTTTCTGGTTGTAGCCCAGCCACTTCCCAACAAAACAGCTCACTCATTCTAATTTTAAGAAATGCTAGAAACATGGTGAAGTAAGAGATGTCTCCAGATACCTCTCCTTGAAACATAATAAGCTGAACATCTAAAATTCAATGGAAACACCCAAACTGCACACCAGCATGTCTGAGCGTGGGATCTGCACATAAGAGCTACCATAGGTCAGAACCCCAGATGTCCAGAGGTGGACTGGGGGAAATAAAGAATCTGCCTCTCGCAGCCACTGGAGCTCCCTGTAGGAAGAGGGGGAGGGGAGAAGATGAGGCAAGTTCCCTGAACAGCTCTGCCTCGGAGAGCTGTGAGCACCATGCAGCAGGTAGCAGTGCCCAGGCAGCAGGACAGAAAGCAGAGAAGCGGGGACAGCAGAGAAACAACAGTTGATTTTTACCACACGCAGTTGCAAAACCAAGGCTGAGCCACAGACTGCAGGCCCCAACCCAGAGAGTCCATCTCCCCATATTCTCCGAGACCAAAAACTGTGAAGCCCCAGGGAAATCTGAGCAAACACTACTAAAACTGTTACAAACACTTACAGAGAATGAGACTGAGGGTAGCAAGTGTTATTAAACATCTATAAGAAAAAAAAAGGCATTATTAAGACTTTATATAAAGCAGGGATCCAAGAGGCTTAGACTCCACCTACTGGAAACCAAAAGAAAAGTGCCTTCTTTGCAACAAACTACAGTCAGATTTTTGTATAATATATCTTTTTTCTGGAAGAAAGCAGAATACACTTCCATTAATGCCCAGGTGGAGAAATAGTCCAATAAACACCATGAACAACCAAAGCAACAAGGCATTTCAAAAAGAAACAGAAAAATCTCCAGAAAATAGGCATATAGACATAGAAATATGCGACTTAAATGACAAAGAATTCAGGATGCTACTTCTAAAAAACTCAATGAGATCCAAAACAATTCATATTATTAATTTCAAGAATTGAAAAAAAAAAAAAAACCAAAAAACAAATAGATGAGCAGAATGAGTTCTTTAGAAAGGAGATTGAAACCCTCACAAAGAACTCAATAGAACTTTGGGATATGGAGAACACACTGCAAGAGCTAAAAATGAAATATCAACCTTGAGAAATAGAGTGAACAAATGGAGGAAATGAACAGTGATTTCAAAGACAGATATCTAGAAATAAGTTAGAAGGAAGAAGAGAGAAACCGAAGAATGAAAAATAATGAAAGAGAAATACAAGAACTCGCTGATACCATTAAGAAAAGAAACATAACAATAATAGGCATTCTCAAAGAAGAAGAAAAGGAGCAGGTATTAGAAAGCATTTTAGACAAATAGTTGACAAAAATTTCCCAAATCTAAGGAATGAGCTGGAGCTTGGAATTCAAGAAGTCAACAGAACATCCAATTATCTTAACCCAAAAAGGCCTTCGCCAAGACACATAGTATTAAAATTATCAAAAATCAATGACAAAGGAAAAATTCTCAGGACAGCCAAGAAGAAGAAAACAGTAACTTATAAAGGTAAACCCGTTAGATTATCATCAGACTTCTCAGTACAAACCTTACAAGCCAGAAAGGAGTGGAATCAAATATTCAAACTATTAAATGAAAAGAACCCCCAGTCGAGAATAATATATCCAGCAAAGCTCTTCTTTAGATATGAAAGAGAGCAAAAAATCTTCTCAGATATATAAAAATTGAGGAAATTCTCTACTATGAGTCTTGCATTACAGGAAATACTGAAAGGGGTCAGCAAACCTAAAGCAAAAGGAAAAAAAAAAAAAACATAATTAGGAGTAAAGTGATTAGCAGTCAAATAGAAGCAGAGGAATGCAACCCTTACTAAGAATAGGGCATTATAAGCTTAAACAATAAGAAGATATTTGCTATAGCAAGATAGTAATGAATGTTCAGCATACATAGGGACAAAATGAGACATTAGCTGAAAAGGGGAGGATTCAAAGATTCAAATTTGCAAAGGGGAATGGAGATAAGGCATGCAAAAGAAAATAGACTACTGTATATATATAACTCTCATTTACATATTCATAATGGTAACCACATGCCAAAGATTCAGAACCAAACTATATGAAATAAAACAAGAAGGACCATAGGAAAAACTCACAAAGAACAAATAAAATAAAGAAAACAGAAATACAAGGACAAGGAAGTAATGGGACAACCGAGCAACCAGAAAGCAAAAAGTAAAATGGCTATAAGAATTCCTCATATTTCAATAATCACCCTAAATGTAAATGGACTGAACTCACCAATAAAAAGGCACAGAGGTGCAGAATGGATCAAAAAAACAAAATTCAACCATATGCTGCCTTCTCACTTCCAAAGACAAGTATAGACTCAAAGTAAAAGTGTGGAAAATGATATTTCAAGTAAATGGGATTTGGAGAAAAGTGGGCATAACAGTGCTAATATCAGACAAAATAGACTTCAAAATAAAAAAATTAAAGAAAGATACTGATGGACACTTCATAATGATAAAGGGAAACATGCACCAAGAAGACATAACACTTATTAATATCTATGCTCCCAAACAAGGAGCCCCAAAATATAAAAAGCAATTACTAACAGACCTGAAGGGAGAAATAGACCAAAACACTATCGTAATAGGGGACCTAAATACCCCACTGTTTGATATGGACAGATCATTTAAACAGAAAATCAATAAGGAAATAACATCCTTAAATGACACATTAAACCAATTAGACATAATTGACATTTACAGAGCCTTGCATCCCAAAACAGCTGCTTATACATTCTTCTATAGTGCACATGAAACATTCTCAAGAGTCAACCACATATTGGGACACAGAGATAGCCTCAACAAATATAAGAGGTTTGAAATTATACCAACCATATTCTTTGATCATAATGCTTTGAAACTGGAGATCAACTGTAAAAAGAAAGCAGGGAAAAAAAAAACACAAAAAGATGGAGATTAAACAAAATACTACTGAAGAATAACTGGGTCAGAGAAGAAATAAAAACTGAGATCAAGAGATACATAGACATGAATGATAACGATAGTACAATATAGCAAAACTTTTGGGACATGGCAAAAGCAGTCATAAAAGGAAAGTTTAAATCATTACAGGACTATCTCAAAAAACAAGAATGAGCCCAAATAAATAACCTAATGCTTCATCTTAAAACACTAGAAAAGGAAGAATAAATGAAGCCTAAAATGAGCAAAAGGAAAGAAATAATCAAAATTAGAGCAGAAATAAATGAAATTAAAAACATCAACAACAACAACAACAACAAAACAATAGAAAAAATAAATGCAATGAAGAGCTGATTCTTTGAAAAGGTTAATAAAATTGACAAACCTCTGGCTACACTCACCAAAGGAAAAGGAGAAAAGACACAAATAATCAAAATCAGAGATGAAAGAGGGGAAGTTACAAAAGACACCACAGGAATGCAAAGAATCATACTAGAATACTATGAAGAAGTATACACGACCGAATTTAATAACCTAGAAGAAATGGACCAGTACTTAGAAAAATACAATCTTCCTAGACTGAATCAAGAAGATTTGGAAAATCTAGACCAATCAGCATTATGGAAATTGAAACAATCATCAAAAACCTACCAGAAAATAAAAGCCCAGGACCAGATGGCTTCACCAGACATTCAAAGATTTAATACATATTCTCCTCCATCTCTTCCAAAAAATCAAAGAAGAGGCAATATTTCCCAACTCATTTTATGAGGCCAACATTACCCTGATACAAAAAACGTAAACATAACACAAAAAAAGAAAACTACAGAACGATATCTCTCATGAACACAGATGCAAAAATCCTAAATAAAATACTAGTGAACCGAATACAGCAACATATTAAAAAGATACACCATGTTCAAGTGGGCTTCATCCCAGAGGCACAGGGATGGTTCAACATATGCAAATCGATTAATGTGATACACCACATAAACAAATTAAAAAATAAGAATCATATGATCATATCAATAGATGCAGAAAAAGTCTTTGACAAAATACAGCATTTATTTATGATCAAAACACTTTACAAAATTGGTATAGAAGGAAAGAACCTTAATATAACCTAAAGGCCATATATGACAAACCCTCAGCCTACATTATACTTAATGGTGAAAATCTATAAACCTTCCCTCTAAGATCAGAAATAAGGCAAGGCTGTCCACTATCAACACTGTTATTCAATGTTATATTGATAACATTGGAGATCCTAGTGCCATAAGGCAAGAGAAAGATACAAAAGGTATCCAAATAGAAAACAAAGAAGTCAATTCGTCGCTATTTGCAGATGACATGACTCTCTATACATAAAATCCTGAAGACTCCACAAGAACACTACTAGAAACAATAAGCAATACAGTAAACTTTCTGGATACAAAATCAATGTTCAAAAATCCATAGCATTCCTATTCTCTAATAATGAAGTATCGGAAAAAATAATTTCTTTTGCAATTGCAACAAAAAGAATAAAATACCTAGTAATAAATTTAACGAAACATATGAAGGACCTATATAATGAAAACTACAAGACTCTATTAAAAAAAAATCAAAGGAGATAACACAAAATGGAAAGATATTCCCTGTTCTTGGACTGGCAGAATCAACATAGTTAAAATGCCTATATTACCTAAAGCATTATACTGATTTAATGGAATCTCCATCAAAATCTCATCAACATTTTTTAAAGAAATAGAACAAAAAAAATCATCAGATTTTTATGGAAGCAGAAAAAAAAAACACCTCGAATTGCCAAAGCCATCCTGAGAAAAAAGAACAAGGCTGGAGGCATCACTCTGTCCAACTTCAAATTATACTACAAAGTGACAGTAATCAAAATAGCATGGTATTGGCAGCATCGGACACACAGAGCAGTAGAATAGAATCAAGAGTCCAGAAGTAAACCCATATTTATATGGGCAATAATTTTTGACATAAAAGCCAAATACATACAGTGGAGAAAGGAGAGCCTCTTCAATAAATGGTGTTGGGAAAACTGGAAAGCCACCCGTAAAAGAATGAAACTAGACTGTTGTCTATCTCCATACACCAAAATTAACTTAAAATGGATTAAGGACCTGAACATAAGACCTGAAACAATAAAATGCATAGAAGAAAACATAGGAATGAAACTCAAAGACCTTGGACTTAAAGTAAGATTTTATAAATTTGATCTCAAAAGCAAGGGAAGTAAAAGCTGAAACAAATGAATGGGACTACATCAAACTAAAAAGCTTCTGCTCAGCAAATGAAACTGTCAACAAGGTAAAGAGACAATCATCAGAATGGAAAAATATATTTGCAAGCAACGCCTCCAATATGGCCTAAATATCCAAAATATACAAAGAACTCATACGATTCAATAACAACAACAACAAAAAACCCAAATGATCCAATCAAACAATGGGCAGAGGATCTGAACAGACATTTCTTCCTAGGGGTCACACAAATGGCCAACAAATATATGAAAAGATGTTCAACATCACTAGCTATTAGGAAATGCAAATCAAAACCACAATGAGATACCATCTCATACCTGTTAGAATGGATATAATTAACAGGACGAATAATAACAAATGCTGGAGCAGATGTGGAAAAATAGGAACCCACATACACTACCGGTGAGACTGCAGACTGGTACAGCCACTATGGAAAACAGTATGGAGGTTCCTCAAAAAACTAAGAATTGATCTACCATATGATCCAGCAATCCCTCTACTGGGTATTTACCCCAAAGACTTGAAAACCCATATCCGAAAAGATATTGTCACACCGATGTTCATAGCAGCATTATTCACAGTGGCCAGGAAATAGAAGCAACCAAATTGTCCCACGATAGATGATTAGATAAAGAAGCTGTGGCACATATATACAATGGAATATTACTCAGCCATAAGAAGAGATGAAATACTGCTATTTGGGTCAACATGGCTGGAACTTGAGATAATCATGCTCAGCGAAATAAGCCTTGCAGAAAAAGTTGAAAATCACGTGATATCATGGACATGGACCACAGACTAATGGTTACCAGAGAGTAGTATGGAGGGGAGAGCAGGCAGGTAAACAGGGTTAAAGGGATCAAATATGTCCTGACAGAAAGAAATTTAACTATGGGAGGTGATCACACAGTGTAACAGTGTAAATATCATGTCATTTTACTGTTAAAATGTACAGCTGAAACTTATTGGATTTCGTTAACCAATGTCGCCATAAAAATTAATTAGTTAATTAATTAATTAAAAAATATATAGTGATAACTTCAGCAAATAGAAATTCTTTTTTCTAAGCTTAACTAAAAAAAAAATCTGCTTTCCTAATATTCTGGTGAAAATGATCACTGTGACTCAGTGAGACGTGTTTCTTAAAACATCTCCACCAAAGTGCTCGCAGTGGCAGAAAAAGTGATTATATACCAGTAGAATTTTTATTTTAAGAATTATAATTTCTTTTAAAAATACATACGAAGTTATCTATTACACTTTTATGAAGATAGTACTTTAAATTACTTGCCATTGACAGAATTGGACTGTCCATGAGCATGCACCAGGTAGGTCAGGACTTGCAATACTGACCCAGCACATTGCTAGAGAGGAACTCTAGTGTTTATTCCTAAACACTAGAAGTTCACCATGAAGCACCATGAAGATCAAGGAGCTCAGCAATAGAAGATTCACTGCCTGTTCTAACTTTTGTTTCTAAGTCTCGAAATACTTGTACTATTTGAAAATAATTTGGAAAATTTCTTTAACTCTAGTTTTGCAAGACAAAATCTTTCTAAGTCCAGCATCAATGCTGTCTCTTCCATAACCATGAGCTATTCTCTAATTCCCTCAACAGGAAACAGTTGTACCTTCTTCAGAGAAGTAAGTGAACTAGTATTTACTGAGATCTTAAAATGTAAAAAACAAAAACAAAAACAAAAAACGATTGAGGAATGTGAAGTAGGGAACCAGAGTGTATTGAATTCCTTTAATATACCAGCCTGTTCATAAATGACCTTACTTAATGCTTGCACTAATTCTATGAGATTTCTACTGTTATCCTTAAATGAGGAAGCATAAACTAGATTTTAAATAACTTGCCCTGATTCACACAGACAAGACAATTAAGAATTTGAGTTTGTTTAGTTCCAAATTCATAATTTTTATTATATCTAGTTCAGCTCCTTGGTCTCCATAGCATTTGCCTCTTTTACAGAAGAAAAAAAAAATTCTAAAAATAGAAATGCTAGCCAGTGTTGATATTGATTTTTTATTTTAGTCTGTTTTATCGACGAAGAAATTACTTAAGCCAGTTTTACCTCTTTGCAACAATTTTTCTCTACATTGTTTTCCATCCATCTAGAAGTAGCATATCGCTAAAGAATGAAAAAGTAGAATGGAAGAAACTGTTGATTCACAATTTGGAGCTATGTCCTCGGGACAGCCTGAATTATTGCCAGATTCCTTAAAGATAGATGTGCATCTCGAATTGTCTGCAAGCTGAGTAATGTATCTCACAGAAACATACAATAATATGCTTTGTTATTTTTAAATGTATAAAGACACTATACTCAGTTATAAATACAAATTCATTTAAATATTTTACTGAATTCAAGGTAGTTTTGGACTTTGAGTATTTTCCTCATTCGATAGATATTTAAAGTATCACCTACGACATAGACACAACGAATAATTTTATTTTATTTTAGAAAGCAGTTTTAGTGCTGATAAAGGTTGGGGACACCTAAAATTTAAAAAAAAAAAAAAAAGGAATTTTGTTCCATGTGTTTTTCAGAAGTAAACTAAGTTTACTTTACACTGCACTGCATTTTATCTATCTCTGGAAACATTCCGAAGTACATGGTAGATTTAATCCCATTAGTCTTTGGAAATATGATGAGTGGTTTAGTTTCTGATTTTCATAATCATCCGTTCTAGCTGTAAGATATTATTGCCTTATAGAGACATCTGCTGGTAGACAAATAAAGGTCTGGGGCAATAAAATATTGTTTTCTTAGTTTTTGCCAGGGCATCACTCTGAGGCTATAGCCTCTCTTGTATGCATCTGCTTCAGATAGGGCATGGCTGTTAAAATTCTAAATATTCTATCATTTCACGGTCCAGTCCTTCTCAGATCACATAAAATTCGCCTTCATTACACCACATGTGCCTTGTTCCCACAACAGATTCACACATGTATTTTCTTTTTTCTAGACTGACCATATATTATCCCGAAAATCTCAGGCTTCCTGAAAGCTTATGTGCTCTGGAGCAGATGGCATGAAAATCGTAGCACTTGGAGCACAGAGTCTCCATAATAAGCCATCACCTGTTCTGTTACCTGCCTTAGATAAATATCTGAAATATGCAAGAAGGAAAAAAGTCACTCTCTTTCAGTTCCCAAATTGAAGATGCAAAAGTTTAATAAATTTGATAATGTTGTAAACATCTTAAACTTCAGGCCTGTAATTTTTTCTCGAGAGGTCAAAAAGCATCTTAATAATTTTATCATTAAGTCGAAATGCTCCTCTTCCACTCAGCTACACAAGGTTTTCCAGTAATAATTGGCTGCAGCTAATTAATTACAACCTTTCACTTTAAAAATGATTATCTGGTGAAAGTAAAGCAACCAGCAGTACTTGTTCTATGAACATTAACCATCACCAGGATGAAATAATTTATTTTCTTTTAGTGTTTCATTGAACAAGGATCACCTTCATACTCCATCTTTGGAAAACCAGAACTGTGTTAAATCATATATTGTAGACTTAAAATTAAATTGCCCATAAAAGTCAATATTATCAACAGTACAGTGTAGCAGCTTATTCATGCCACTTTTTTAAACTCACCACACATTAATGTGCTAATGTGATGGAAAATAAAGAACGACAACGTGCCTTTCTAGTGCTTTTTTTCTCTATCGTTTATATATGTATATTTTTTAAGCTAGTAGAAGATTGTTTCGTCACTTAAGGTGATCCCTGCCAAAAGAATGACATAATCATTAACTAATTACAACTAAATAATAGCATTGCACATTTTGACAAGTTAATGCACATTCTATTAAGAGTTGAAAGCTCAAGGAAAAAAAAAAATAAAGCAACTACTCTCACAAAACCCTCAAATGCCAATATGGCAAATAAACTCTTCAAGGGTTTTCACCAACCACGTGTCTTTCTTTTTCCTTCTTGCTCTCTTTATATTAAAAGTGTTAGAATTTGTATTAACATCGTAAACTAATTCACTAAACAATCAATTCATTTTTACCAATTTTATTTAGTCATAAATCATAGAATCTACTGACATTCGCAGTTTCAACATGCTGAAATCATCATTTTGGCTGTTTCCCCCATTAGCAGTGGAGCAGCAAGATCCACATGGTAACTCTCAGATGTGAGAAGAATAATGAAAACCAAGTCATGAGAAAAACCAGTGTTTTCAATGTAATCTATTTTATTTGAAAAGCTGAAAAGAAAACACAAAAATATGGTTAAAATGGCACATTGCCAATATTATCTTTGAAGTGCTTCATAGCTTAACTGAAAAATAACTTGAAAGGATTAATGCAAAATTAAATTGTCTACTTTATGATTTCTTACATAACAATGCAAATATTTTTGGCTAGAGTGAAGTGTCTTCTTGTTCCCGATCTTCTCACACATTTCCACTAAAATTCTTCTGAAAGGAAATAAAAAGGAAAAAATATAGAAACTCTGCCTAAACCTTTTCTTTAGCAAGCACATAAAATTCTTCAGTCTGTAAGTATTGTAGACTGTTAACTTCTATGCAATGTGACTGCAGAAGAAATCAGTGCATGTTAAACAGCATAAAAGTAAGCATGAAATATCTAGGTGTTTTTTTTAATTTAGTTATTACAACTTGAGAACCTTTTCTCTTTAATTCTACTATCATGAAACTTAATAGTAAACTTATGAATTTGGCCAATTTTTTGCTAGAGAAATGAAGAAAGAGAGGGGAATATCAAAAACTATTAAGAGGTTTTGCAATAAACATTGGAAACCAATTACAAAATAATAAAAGTATTGTCATTTAATGTATTTCAGAATAATAAAATTTGTTCAATAAGTGACTATACAGTTTTCTTGTGAGAGACACATGAATCATTATTTAGCATACACCAACAGGGAACTCAAAAGGAAAAAATGTTAACATCAGAACCTAGAATGAGATCCATACATTACAGGGTTGTATTAGTATTGCAGAACACCAAAAATTGTAGAAAAAATTTAAATTATTTACCTTTCTAGTTTAGCATAAGTGTCCTACAGCTAATTATCATGAGATATTGCCTAGAAATTAACCAGTCATGTTGTGTTTCTATCTCCAGATTTACAATTAGTAATGCTATTAATGTGGTTCCTGTACTTAGCGTTACTAATTATATTGCTATGAACTAATGGTGTTAAAAATAGCAATAGCCATCAACTACCAATTAATGCTTAATGAGAGCATATAAACCCTGGCATTGTAATGAATTTCAAAATTATCGTTGCTTGTGTTTCTCTTGTAATCATGCAAAAATGGGTGTAACCAGTAACCACTGAAGTAGCTCATTGATTGAAAGCATAGTTACAACATCATTGCAGGAAAATTAAGAAATAAATGGCTCTTTGAAGGAACATATATTCCATTTTAACCTTAAAATTCAACACAGATTTTAGGGTAAAATCTTTACTAGTTACACAATCTAAACAACAACAACAACAACAACAACAAACAACAATGAAAACCTTAAACGTAATTTGCAAAGGCATTATTTCAAATCCATGAATAAAGAAGAAAATGTTAAAAAAAAAAGGAAGAGGAGTTTTTATGAAGAAATCATTCAACAAATCGTGTATCTTACAATTTATATAAGGTAGAATATCCCAGAAGTTTAGTATGTACCAGAAGGCAGATGTAAAATAGTCTTAAAAAACTAAATTCACCTGACTAAATTTTAAAGACATTATTGGCTTTATTCACTGATTGATGAATCAGGCATTATCCCACTTAGCAGCTAGAAAGGAGTACCAAGGAGCTATACAAAATAAAAGACTGCTATAGGCAGAAGTGGGCAGAACAAAGAAGTTAATAGCAAAGATTAGATTGCTTGTGACAAGGTCACCTTCCCTTAGGGGAGAGCAAGGGTCTATCAATCAGATTATCTCATTAGTGCTGACCAGGTAATTCCAAATTGACTGGTTTAAGAATTCACTTCTGGGAGAGGTTGAAGCTTTAATTAAATTAGGCATTAAGTCTCAGTTTGGTGATGTGGGCTTAGCACAAGTGACTCCACTTTGGGCTTGTTGTCTCTTTTTAAACAATAGGAATATCTTATATTAGCTAAGATAGGCTAGGATATGCTGCAGTAACACATACCTGTCAGTGGCTTCACATATCAAAATTTATTTTTTGCTCAGACTCCATGTCTACCACCGCCTCTTAGGGACTACTGCTCCCTACAGTTTCTCAGAACCCACATCGGAAGAGATTCCATCTTGTTATGTGCTTTCATTATATTTAGAGGGAACTAGAATTATTGTACCATATCCAGAAATGACTCATATCAGTTAAGATGATATTTCATTGGCAAAAACAAATAAATCGCATGACTACATCTAAGGTAAAAATGATGAACAATGACACCCAGAATGAAAATAACAGAAATATTAGTGAATGACCTTGCTTGTTTTAGCATTTTGGCTTTGTTTTAATGACAATAGCAAGAAGACTTTGTCTATGGAGAACTTCACTGGAAAACTGCCTAGTTTTCAACAATTGGCTTGCAGCCCAATTTACATTGTATTTCTCTAGATATCTGATGTAAAACCAGCACAGTTGCTTTCTTTAAAAGTTTATAACTTGAGTTCATCTGAGAAGCTTTATTTTTTAACTCTAGTTAGTAGCAAGAATAGACAGCTGACAAGGGACACAGCAAGTTTCACTATAAGAATTTGAGAAAAATTACTAAAAACTGCCGAAACAAGTTTGAAAATCTAATTTGGGGATTAATAGACAACCATAACTAGTGAAAATAGTTAATTTATGTAAAATTTCTTCTAGAGAAAGAGTAGAAAAGTTTAGTGATTATGATTTGAATTTATTTATCTAACAGAACACTAAGAAATAATATAAATGTAGCCACTTTAAAATAGAGCTGGAACTGCCTTCCCAGAAGAATTGCCTTTCACATCTTATGCCTTAAACCTTCGGAATATTAAATCAAGGCAAAAATAACCATTGGACTAGACTGGGCCTAAAGAAACATTATACCCCAAAGAACCGTTTGCAAAGAAAACAAGAAAGCAGATAATAAGACAACAGAACCGATAACTACCGGACTAAATTAAAGACATCGTTTAGAATTAACATCGCTATGTTAGCTTATCTGTTCCATTAGAAATGCCTTCCTTCTGTTGATTTAATTGTTCCTATTTCCTTTTCCTTTTTTGTCTTTGTCTCTTAATCAGAATACTATTTGGGTTTCTACCTGAATCAGTGCTTCCCAAATAGCTATTCTTTTTGATCTCAAATAAGTGATTGTGCCTCTCACTTTGAAAATGGATGACATTCATTTTATGACCATTGATTTACAAAAGGAGCCAAAAAATATCAGTGATTGTTATATTCCATTATAGCATTTGGTCAAATAAATGATTCCATCATAAAAGTTGGCAAAACAATAAAGATAAAAAATATATTTTATGTAGTTATAGCTAATAGTTTGTCCTTAAATATATTTTCAAAATTTAATGTTATTGAAATTTTTTACAGTTGAGAAAGAAAACATTGTAGTTTCAGAGAGAATGAAAACATATGTATC
>NW_011888878.1:965689-1004661 GCF_000151845.1 Pteropus vampyrus | reverse complement strand
TAAATAACACAGATGGCATTTTATTTCAGAATTGTTACAATTGCCTAGTCATATAGAATTAAAAAGTTAGAACTTCTACTTCAAATGAAATAGAACAAAGTTTTAAACTTTTAGATAAAAAGTTATAAAAATAAGAGAAAGTATTTTTTCAATTTAAAGAAAATATTAAAACAAATTAATAAAGAAGATAAATATATGACCACATGAGAATTATAAACTGTATACCACAACACCAAAAATAGAAATATCTGAAACACATATGACAAAAGTTAATATCTATAAAGTTACAAAAGTGCTTACAAATTGATAAAGAATTCACAGAAGAGGCAATGCACATGGATCGTAAGCATAAAATAGGATTCTCAACCCCTTGAGTAATCAGGAAAGCACTGATTTAAACAACACTAAGTACCATTTTTCAACTTTTTAAATTAATAATTAAAAGAACTCTGATATTCATTCAATCTGAGTGAGTATTACTGGTAGGAGTGAGTTCATAAAACCTCACTATAAATAAAAACAAGACACATACACACATTGACCCTATGCTATTGAAATAAAAGTGCTAGCAGCGCACAAGGATATATGGAGGCAGATGTTGATTGATTTTTAGTTGATCGTCACAAATATTGAAAAATCACCATGACAAAAGCCTCTATGTCCACTTATAAAAGAATGGTTGAATAGCTTTCAGAATATTCACACTGTGGAACATTATGAGTTATTTGAAAGAAAGTCAGAGCTTTGTATATTGACTTGCAAGGCTATCCATGATATATTAAATAAAAGACAGGTTCACACTAATTTCTGAACTATGATCCCATACCTGTTTAACAAAAACAGAGGAGAAAGGAAAAACACATATGAATATAGTTTGTATAAGCTTAGAAAATGATGTGGAAGGATCACATTAGGGTTAGTTACATTGGAGAGGCGGGATTTGGGGGCTTACAGAACATGTCAGAATGAATAGCAGTTTCTTATTTTGTATTTATTACCCTAAGCATTCAGTTTTGTAATTAAAAAAGAACAAAAACTAAAATTAATAAAAGAGATAAAATGCTTAAATTCAGTTTTTAAAGCAAGTTTATTTAGCATACTGTATTTATTCTAGCTTTTGTCCAAATTCTTCTTACCCCAGGTTAAAATTTAAAAAAAATAAATAATCAAAGAATTTCTATTTTGCATCTATAAACTTTTCCTCCATGTGCCTGGTAAAAATAAATGTAGCTGAAAATAATCACTTCTGCCTTCTAATTGTATGTGCAAAAGATATCTGTGCTCTCAAAAATGAAAAGGAAGCAGACATTTTGGCATATTGAGTTAATATATGTTCTTAAATTGTATTACTGTGTGCCCTGTATCTATTATATAGCCTAGGCTTATTTTGTTATTGTTTTGTCTTTGTATTTTAAGAAGGTTATTGTTGCTTTGTTATCCATTCCCATCTTCAAGAGAAGCAGAAGGTAGATGGAAGTTAATGGCCATGTATGGAATGATAAAGTCTCTCAATTTATTCCATTTCCCATTGGGGAAGACTTCAGAACAGATAATGTGTGATCTGTAGAGCTCTTGGAGCAATGAAAATCTCTGTCTTTACCTCATTTCATATCACAAATGAAAAATAGTTTATCCAATTATAAATGGATAACTATACAAATCTAATCCACATGAATAAAATTATATATAGAGAGAGGAATTATAGGCAGATGGGGAGTAGATATCTTGTCATTGACTTGGGTTCAGAGTGAGGAACCATGGAGAACTTGGTAGTTTCCAAATGCCCAAAACTGAGAAAAGTAGATAATTGAGCAATAGGTGAATTATTTATTCCATTATTTACATCATCAAAATAGATAATCCAAGATGGCTAGTATAAGTCATTATACTAGCCCAGGTGGAGTCACACAGGTCTGAAGCCAAGCCAGCTGAGGCTGCTCTTGGAAAACTGACCTCTTTTCACACAGGGTCATAGAAATGAGTGAGGAATGTGCTAAGGTTGTTTTGTTCCTGTGCCTGGTGGCAGGCAGGCATGTTGCCAGATCCCTGTGGAGTTGGGAGGAGTTCTCAGAAGGATAAATTTTCTAAAAAAGTGAAACAGGAAGAACTCCTAGCATCTGATCGCTTCCTCACCCCACACAGGTGGTTTCCTGAAGAGCTGACTGTCCCTGTGGGATCTCTGAGAGTCTTCGAAGCAGCAGTTCTCTCTGGGAGCATGCTGTGTTCACTCCTGTTCTACTTAATCTCTGCAAAGGTATCTTTGTCTTGTATTATTAAAAAAATTATATGTCTTTGGAATGCATCTGTTGGTGTCTTTCTGTCAATGACAGTACTCCTTACTGAGGCAATAATGCTCACTTTTATAAAGTGAGCTTTTAAGAAAAATATAAACAATGTGGTTTATTTTATAATTAAGCTGAACAAATAGTCATTAATCTTTTTAAAATGGTTTGTTTTCTAAGGCTAGTAATCAACTGGCAAAATTTTTGCTTTTATGTGTAAAAGCCAGTAAAATTATATTTACAGCTAGGATGGTATTCAAAATATTTAACAGCTAATATGGCTTTGGCAGGGACTGCTCAGAACAGATGCCATCCATAAACAACTAGTATTGGTGGGTAGCATTTGATTACCAGTCCTGTTAACAATTACCTGTGAATGAAAAAAAAAATGAAAAAACAAATGAAAATTTATAAAAATAAATGTGCATCAATCAATGATTGATATGTAAATGTTTCCCTGGCAGATTCTTCAATGGTCAAAGACATTGCTAAAATAAATTACGTATTGTGCTAAATTATATCTCTTCCTTCAGAATTTCTAATACAAATAGAATTCATGATGATAATACACTGGCAGCACCTGGAAGATATACAGTAGTATAGATACACTTAAAATTTTTATTTAACTTTTTTTTATTTGTATATTTATTTATACTACCTTGTATTATGTAAATTTTGTAAAGACTGGAAAATCTTGTTAATGAGAATTGCACTGACTGTACTTAATAATTTGTGAAAGCATATTGAATAAAGCATGGCATAATTTGAGACAAGTATATTTGGGTTATACTGAGAAATATACTGTATTAAGCACTACATTTAAAAATGATATAATTTTACTTTAGTATCTATTCAAATCTAATTCAAATGATGTTCAGCAAAGTCAATGAAAGATTTTTTCAAATATTCTGTAATTTTCTCCATTTGTTAAGCCATACCCTTTCTTTTCATCAATATTATTTTGCCATACACCTAGCAAATACTTAGCAAAATTTTGAGTCTAAACCCATTTTGAGTTTAATTTTTGAAAAAAAGTAAGTAATATAATTGACTATGTTTTAACTTGCTTTGTTTTCCCCAAAAATAAACGTGAAAGATTCCAGTTTGATCTCTGTACCTATATAACTCTTGAACTCTTTATTAATACACAAATACTGTGCTAATTAAAATAATGGAATTTTTTTATGTAGCAAATTCTAACTAACTCCAGAATCACAGAATACTTGGTTGTACCATATGAAGAAGAGATTTCTTCAATTGGGGAAGTCAATACAGTTGAGAAGTTTTATTACATTTCTTTAGAAACTGCAACTATTGGATATATCTTGAGTCCCATGAGTCCTGTAGCAAATTATCTGCATTATTAATATTTCTATCTTTTACTGCTGTCTCCATTTTAGTTTAATGAATTTGAATTTATAATTATAATTAATTTTATGTTGTTTCTTCATGATCAGAGAGACTGTTATATACATTACATTCATATTACACATTTACCTTTCAAATAGGTCATGCATAAAGGAGGAATAATAGCATGAATAAATAAAATCTATACATAATAATATAAAATATTTATCTTTGCCAATAGTTCCATTTTACCAAATCCTCCCCAAATCGTCAATAAGCAGCAAAATGGACAGACTCAAAGGTCACACCCTTGCCTTACCCAAGCTCTAGAAGAAATGCTAATGAGCACAAAATTAGCCCAAAGTTGACAGCACTTAGAAGGAAGAGAAGCCGGGGGCCTATGGGCTATTCAAAAACTAATCAGCTTCTGAGTAATTGGAATTAGGCCATCATCATTTTAAACTTAGTTACATTCCTGTATGCAGTTCTCCCATGAGCACCTTTACTAAACATTGCATAATATCCTTTTCCAATCTTGCCATGCAAATATGTTCACACACGAAGACTGAAGTTGAAAGATGTAATGATTTAAACAAAAGCCAATAATATAAAAATGCAAAAGCACACTTCTACTGCATGTACTATGTGCCAGGATATATTCAACGTTCTAGGGATACTGAGATAAACATGATGAATTTTCTCTCTTCATGGAACTTATTTTTTGGTGAAGACCTAAAATAAGTAAATATGTGATCTCTTGCAAATTAGTCCCTTATTCAGCAATGTAATTGGAAATGGCAGTTATGGAGCCATTGAGTTGGCTGAGAAGAAAATAGGAGATTCATAAATACAGATGATGAAAATATACTACTTATTCCAAAGCTCAGAGTTTAGAAAAATAGAAAGAGGTTTCTTATTTTAACCTGTATTCAGTGCAATATTTTCTCTACAACCCCTTCCAGAAAAGTTGTCCTTCTGATTGTAACATGTCTCCCACTATCATCTATCCTTACCTGCTAAAGAAATCATCCTAAAATGTCATTTAAACATACAGTTATCCTACCTTGAAATCTATAACGAAAAGAATCATCTCCTTAGTGAACATGGTTTCCAAACCTTCTATTTCCGTCCCAAAGTCCTACTGATCTTACTATACAACATACACCTTTAGCTCTTTTCACTTTCATAATGTTTTTTGAGGCTCATACATGTATCAGTATTTCATTCCTTTTTATGGCCGAATAATATTCCACTGTTTGAAAGTACTTGAGGCAAGCCTTCCGATTTGTCATGTCTATACCCACCTTCTGTTTATTTCAACCTAATACATTTTTGGAAACTCAATTGGAGTTCTACTCCCAGCTTTTCCTAACATAAATGACACAGCAGAAAGAACTAAGCTCTGCAGTCACATTCCCAAAAACCACTTTCCCTCCTTGATATTCACTTTCCTCATCTATAAAGAGGAGTGAGCTAACTCCTACTTCCTTGGGATATTATGAAAAGAATATTGAGCCCACACGGCTCTTTCTTTTCTTTTTATTCCTCTTGCATTCATTGACTTAATGCTATTTTTATCTTTATTTCTTTTTGATGATAATATTTGTTGATTTTGGCACCCAAACAAACTTGCAAAGCCTTGAGAACATAAGCCATGTTTCCTACCTCTTTTGTGTTCCCTGCTGCAGTCCTGGACACACTGTAAATGCTCAAGAAATATATGCTTATAAATTGATTAATCACATAGATGACTGCAGATAAATAAACAAAGAACTAACTGAAGAGCTAATTAATGTTTTAGATACAGTACGAAAGTACTTTATCATAAGCATAACTGGCTAGCTATGAAATCCAGCTGTGACAAAACATTAAAAAATAAGAGAAATAAAATAACTTAAATGAAATAGAATATTTTAGTAGAAATTTTAATATCCACTAAAATTTAATACCCAGACATTCAAGAAGAAGGAATATGTTCATAGAGGAAGCATAAGAAATAAGTTCAATAAACATTAATTTAATAAACATTAGCTACTATGCCATGAAGCTATGCTAATCCAATATTGAATTCTCACATTTAATCCCAAGTATCTGGATTATAGTTGCTTAAAAATAATTTGATTTTCCAATAAAGAGTGATCATCATTTCTACAATCACAATTCAAAAGCTAGTTATTAAAGCTTTGTGTTTACAAGTTTAGGAAAAAAAAAAGAGAAAATGCATTTTTAAAAATGTAGAATTTTTCAGTTTCTAAAAGGTAAGGATTACATGATTTATGTTAAAATAAATCTATCCACTTCCCAAATGAAAGTCAGTGTGAGATGACCCACTCCCTGCCCCCATTCTGTAAGAGTAATCCAAATGTATTTCTCATTTTGTATTTAGTGATTAAACACCAACACTCTCTGATGATGTTTCAAGGATATTATGTTCATATAGTGATTCAAAGAAACCTGTAGATGAATTAAAAAGGCACGATCAGGCATTCCTGCACAGCATCAAATGCTAGCTTATGTAATCTGGGAAACTGTTTTCTCTCTAGCTCAAATTAGATAATGCTTAACAAATATTTGTTCATCTGATTACGAGATGAAATTCTTCCTCATTTATGCTCGAATCTGCTTCTCTGTATACCAAAGAAGCATATACTCAAAATACTCGAATTCATGAGATTTGCCTTACATTTAGTGACTTCCTCATCCAAATACTCATATATTTCCTGCCAAACTCTAAAGACACTCCTAATGCTTTGTTTAAAATAATTGTTTATAGAAAATTGAATATAGTGAGGTTGTTATCAATTTCTGGCTTGCAAGTAAAAAGACCAGAGTTCAAATCCTGGCTTTTACATTTGCCAGTTACAGTGTTTTGAAGAAGTTACTTAACATCTCCAATACTTATTTTTATCATTGTAAAATGAGGTTAACAATAAAATGTCACAGAGCTATAGGAAGAACTAAATTCTGAATACCAATTATTAATTGTTAAAATTAACTGCTTTGTGGTCTTAAAACTATACAAACCTTAAAGATGTGGATAGAGTTCATTATAATATCTGTCTGCAATATCTGGAAGAATGTCTAGCATGTATATAGATTTAATGAATATTTGTCGAATAAATGCAAATAAAACTGGAAGTCGAATGAAAAATATTAAGGTATGCACATACACTTGCAGGGTTCTATCTAGAAGAAACTTTTCAGGATGCTATATTATTCTAAGTACTTGGTCTGGATGGAGGAGAGAAGGAATTAATGCAATAAAGGCTTCTACGGTAACTTTAGTTTGAAAATTTGGACAAGATTGTACTGAATTTCAAGTCTGTTTATATGAATTTCAAATCTACTTACATATATATATGTAAATACTTCCCTGTTATTCTAATGAAACAGATAATTAAATGGATTGCTTTACAGAATTCATCCAAGATTAAATAAAAATAACTATTTTTAATTATACAAGAATGAAGGACAGAGAGTGAGTATGGGAAGGAGGCAAAAGTATCTCAATAATATAGATTATAAAAAACATGGATGAGTAAATTCTCAAGTTTTACTTGGGATAAGACATAAAATATAAAGCTTAAAATTATAATTATTTCTTATATTTAAAAAGTATAAATAATTTAACACATTATGTTCAAATAATTTGCCACTTATTCATTCAACCGATATTTTTAAAGCATTTTTGTAGATCCACCCTGTCTATACAATAGTCACTAGACACATATGACTATTTAAATTTGTTTACATTAATTAAAATTAAATATAATTTAAATTTAGTTCTTAGTCACACTAACCACATTTCAATTACTCAATAGCTACCTGTGGCTTGTGTTTTCTCTACTGTCCAATTCGACCACTATCATAATGGACAGTGCAGAAAATATTTCTATCCCTGCAGAAAGATTTATAGGATAAGCACTTTTTAAGACAGTTGGGGAAAATATATATATTATATATTATATATATATATGTTGAGACCAGGTCTTGTTGCCAAAGAATATGCTGGAGAAAATGGGATGTGAACAAAAATCACTTTAATACAAAACAGTTTTAATTTTAAAAAAACAAGTGCTCTAGGAATACCGAGGATAGCATGATCTCAGAATTTATGTTAAGATTTGAGTTTAATTTTGAAGAATGAATGAGAATACATTTCTATCAGTTCAGAACTTTAAATTTTCCACGTTATATAAAAAAATGAAATCTTTAGAGCATTGATTCTATGAAAGTGAAGGTTTATAATCTATTTGACCACTGTTTCTTTTTCCTTTATTAATACCCTATGGTTTTACTAGAAACATTTAAGGTAAACTTTATTTTTAATTTAAGGATAGTTAGTATTTGCTAATTTCTAAACTCTTACTGTTGAATACTCAGGAAATAATGCACTTTTAAGTTATTTCAAACTCAAAAGCGCTTCATTGAGATTTTATATTTTAAAAAACAATGAGTATAATGTGTTAAATGCAAAATCAACTTAGGTTCAGAACTACGAATCTAGTTTGCAAAATTCTTTCCTGAGATGAAAGCATTTATATTAAAAAGTACAAAACCAAGTTTATTTGGTCTGATTATATTGTTCCCTTTCTCTATAATCTTTTAGAGCATAAACACAGCTAAAACATAAGACTAAGAGTTTAAAATGACTGAGAAGATATTATGCTTGCCTATTTTACTCAATAGCATTACTGACAAGCTCTAATTTAATATAATATCAAAGGCCTCCGATAGGTGTCCTAGGGAAGTGTAATAACTTACCAACACAAGGTGGTGCTCTGTTCTTATGAAATAGCCTGTCTTTGATTTAGTTCTAGAGGTCAAACATTCTTATTGCTTGACCAATTTTGTGGAAGATTTTAAAAATTGTTAATGTATAATTTTTACTTTAAAATCTCATTGTAACCATTTAAAAATCATTCTTAGAAAGCTATCTTAATCATAATTCCAACCACTCAGGAAGATCTAATTTACCTCATTGTCTTCAACAGTACTCATTTTGATGGCAGCAGGCATTGAATGTCTCTGATTACTTCTTTTCATTTTCCCTGTTTGTGATTGCTTTTGATCAGACTGTTCCTAAACTATTTTTTGGGTTGTTTCAAGCCTATTGTTTCTGGGAACTGATTAGACCTTTTCCAGATAAAGCTTCCGGATTGACCTCCATATGGTTTGAATGACTGACTCTCCTTCAAGTTATCAATAAATAAATTCATTATGTCTTTATTTCATTTTACTTCTTACATAAGTATGAACATATATAATGGCCCTATAATTGCATATTTATGTATTTACTCAATGACAAGTCTCTACTTCTACCCTTCCTCTACGGAAACCCTGATAGCATAATTTGAAAATGTAACTTAATTCAGAGTTAATCACATTTTAATAATCCTTCTAACTGCTGGAGAGAGAATAGGCCGATACCACATTCTATTGAACAATGTATACATATCCACATATCTGTTTTTATATACAGATATATATATATATATACACACACACATATATACACACACACACATACATATTGATAAATATGTGTATATAATTTTATTTTTAGCTGGAGAATATTAGATATAGCTTCAAATCCCAGTGTTTTCTCTTTTTTTCTTTTTCTGCTTCTATAGTTATTGACGAACTATTAGAAAGATTAGAACATAAGTACATATATATCCCTCAAAATAACTAAAGAATGATTATCATATTACATTATCATATTACATTACATAATGAAATAGAATCTGCTACCCTATCCCACCAGTTAGGCCTATATTTTTGTTTACTCTTAAAAAAATTTCCATAACTGCTTTAAATTTCTGGAATTTGATCTCAAAATAGTATTCCCCCATATTCCTCTATTCTGAATCTTATAAAAACATTTATCTTGTTTATAAAGGTTAAAATTTTACTTAAGAATTTAGACTCGGAGAAGTCGTGTATTTCTGAAATGTTTTCAAATCACAAAACAAATAAATTCAAAAAAAAGATAAGAAAAAGTTCCACTTGTTTGGAATTATGTTCTATGATCACATCTCTAATGAAAGTATACTGACGCCATGACAATGTCATAGGTTCAGATCTTCAAAGAACATATTGTCTGGTTACTATTGCATTTCTATATTTGGATTAATTAGAAACGGAAATGTGGGTAGCATTAGCTTTGAAATTAAATGAGCCCCCTAATGGGGAAGCTAATTACTGAATTCATTTTGACATTCTGTTTTACCAGTGAAAATTTAGGTTATTGAATTGAACAGTGTGTACTCAGAACTAGAAATGGAAATCAAGGCATCTTTGGACAAAGTAGAATGGAACCAGTGGCTCTTACTGAGTCAGACCTAATATTAGTCTTTTGTTAGAGAGGATTATTATTGTTAATATTGTCACCTTTATGACAAAGGTTCTAATATGAAGAGTACTTGGAATTCTAAAAAGCTTCCATTAGTCTATTCAATACCCTACTTCTGCCTTCCATTAGTGTATCTTTCCTACTGTGTGATTAGGCGGCTCCACCAGAAGCCATAATCTGGATATGTTAGGGAAGGTTTAGGGAGGAAACTTTCATGAGCTTGAAAGACAAAATGGCAATTTATCTGGGTTTCAGTATAAAAATGTTTTGTCTCCTTGTAGTTTCATTTCTGAACAGAAATTCATAGTAAAGAAAACCTACTTTCATAGTATTGTGTTTTTTAAGCAATACACGCGCGCGCACACACACACACACACACATACACACACACACACACACACACACACCCCCCACATATACGACCACAACAATAAAGATAGCAGGAAGCAAGTGATAGTTTGGGAAAATCCAGCTGTCTTTGTTTTGCTATTTTAATAATGACACATATAGCATTAACATCCATGGCCATTTAACAATCAAGTAGTAGTAACTCTCTTAATTCAATAAAGCACTCAAATGCTTAGGAATTAGAAGATTTTCAGCATCACATCAGATATGCAGCTGACACTTAATGAAGGCTGATTTGATCATATGGATCTTTTGACCACTTTGGGGATGAAAGTCTACATCATGTCCCTAAATCCTGATTCAATAAAGCAGTGTGTGGAAGACCCAGAAGGTCTTTATGATAGAAACTGGCATTTGATGTTCTTGATGGAGCTTTATGCTACAGTCATGGAATTTCTCAACTACTCTAGTATCATCCCAATTACCTGCTCTCCCTCAACCTCCCATAGCTCAAATCAGGATAATCTCTAAAATTCTCTCCCAAAGGAAGAGATAAAACATCTGCTTAGTGTATTTCCTACCAATCTTTATTCTGTTTCTTTTTCAGAGTTCCTCACTATTCAGAGAGCTTCCAG
The DNA here is from genome assembly GCF_000151845.1 of Pteropus vampyrus. NCBI lineage: Eukaryota > Metazoa > Chordata > Mammalia > Chiroptera > Pteropodidae > Pteropus > Pteropus vampyrus. The sequence goes on along the minus strand of NW_011888878.1, from coordinate 993,694 downwards.
CCACATACATGCTGTGTGGGCCAAAAGACATCATGCATTTCTTCTAAGATTCTTCTAATAAGGTCTTCAGGATATGACATATGTCTCCCATTGTTTAGGTGAGTTAAATCATTTGTAAATTATGTATCAAACACATTAATGGAAACTATACATTTTTCTGTCCTACTCCAAATGTCTTATATTGACGTTCCATAATTAGAAAATTAAAAGTTGGCTATGTGCTAATATATATTTTTTATCATAGATTTGTAGAATACTAATATATAACTCATTTATTTGACCTATAAATATGAAAAAAGTCTGGAGAAATGGAGTTACCTTTTTAGATCCCATAGCTGAGAACTCCAGAGATTTCAGGCCCAGGAAGAAATCATACCAAGATCTGGATTCCCTCATGGACTGGATCAAAAAAAAAAAAAAAAAAAAAAAAAACAGGGAAGAGGTGTAGCCATGGATCATGGAAAAATGGTGAGAACTCTGAACAGACTCGGAAGACTCAGGAGTAAAGAGGTCGATTCTGAGTTATTTTAAAATCTTTAGCCTCTGGTTCCTTATCTGCTTTCTCCATGAATGATCAAAATGTTCTGAAGAGTATGTAGTAAATGGCATTGTATATGTATATATGATCCTACCTTATGTAGAAATTTAAAAGATGTAGGAAGTATTGTCATACCACTGGAAAATATTAATGCTGAAGGGTAACATTATAAAAGGCTTAATGCAAAAAAAATAATAATAATAAGGTAAGTGGTATAATTTCAACTATGTTAAAAAAATTACATAAGAACCAAAACTAGAGTAAAATATGCCCAAATGTTAAGAGTGGTTAGGATTCTAGGTGGTAAATTTAGGCCTCACAGATCTGGCCACCTGTAGCTATCCGAGATCATCTTTTACAATTGCCTCCAACTCCATTACTCTGCTACAGCTGCACTGCTGACCTTCATGTTCCTTGAACATATCAGGCACGCCACCTCCTCCAAACCTTGCCATTTCTTCACCTGGAATGTTTTTCACACAAATATTTGCATAGCTTGCTCCCTAAATTTCTTCAGGCTTTTGCTACAATGTCATCTACCTATAAGAGGCCTATATAAAATTAGAACTACATTCTATAACTCTTCCATGCTTTATTTTCTAACAGCTAATGTTAACTAACATTATATTATTATAATATACTAGTTAACTAACATAATATAATTTACTTATTTAACTTATTTACTTTGTTTTTTCTTTTTTCCTAGAGATGATGAGAGGAGTAAGCTGAGGGTGTATACAAGGGAGTTATTAAAAAAATCGAGCATGGGAATTAAGCTGATAAAGAAGGAAGTAGGGATATCTGAGGAAGGTGAATGTGTCAGGCAGTAAAAAGTAGAACAATAATTGTATGTCTCAAAGAATTTGGGGCATCAGGGAACTAGGGTGATTGAGACTAGAAACATAAGTACAAGTCAAGTATAAGTACAAGACTGATTTGTTGAAAATTGGGATTGTGGAGGTATTACAACTACAAAAAAAAAGACAATATTCATTGTAGCTCCCTTCCTCCTGTAGAGATCCTAACTAAGGATCCTAACTAAGGATCTCTACAGGAGGAAGGGAGCTACAATGAATATTGTCTTTTGGGGATGAATTTTTCAGAAAGGGAAGAGAAGAGAAGGAATTAAGGATGAGCCTGTTACTATTTTGAAGTATATAATCAACAGACTTTTGTTTATGCAAATATGCACCTATACAGATATTCCTTCCTCTTGAAAAAATAAAAATCAGATCGAGTGTGATAACATTTTACAAACTGCTTTTCTTGTACTTAGTAATGGGTTGTGAATGTTATTTCATATTAATATATCTATATTTTAAACCTATCTTTACATTATATGTAAAGACCACAGTATATTTAAACAATAACTTTTGAACATTCAGATCATTTCCTTCATATTTAACTCTTACAGATAAAAAATGGTATGTATATACTTGCATTTTTAAAAATTTTGCATACTTGTTTACATTCTTAGGGTAAATTTTAGGAGTGGAATTATATAACAAAGACTACATAGGATTTAAATATTAATACTAATTTATTGAACAAACATTTCTAGAACTAACTTGTAGAACTTACAATTGCCAAGCACTATTGTAGGCCCTGTGAATATAGAAATAAGCAAAACAGAAGAGAATGACAGCCCTCATGGAGCTTACATTCCGGTAGAAATATAATCGAGATAGTTCTATAGAAAGTTACATCAATTTATATTCCTGCTAACATTCTATCAAGGTGTCTATTACATCACATCATCACCAGCCCTGGGTATTTACAAACTTTTATAATTTTGGCTGATCTTTTTTTTGCATATTATATATTTTTTAATATTAATAAATTTATTAAGTAACATTGCTTAATAAAATTATAGTTTCAAGCACATGTTTTAATTTTCAGTAATTCACATTATTTGATTACTGAGAAGTTAGACATTGGGCATTGTATTTCTACTTCTACATTGTATTTTTTGTGTCATTTACTCATTTTATTTCTATTGAAGTATCTGTCCTTTTGTTATTTGATTTTTAAAAGGTCTTTAAGAGTAAAGATTTTAACATTTTAGTAGAAAATTATTGGGTTGCCCAGCAAACAATTTTTTTTTCTAATTTGAGAGAGTTCCACCCTGCTTTCCCCTCTGGAAGCGAAAGGGGAAATAACATTTTCCCTCTTCATTTTCTGGCAAGTAGCTCAAAGTCACATGATCAAGGATAGCCAATTAGATGCCATGGAGATGTTGAATGGAGATGTTGAACCTAGAGGAGTAATGTTGAGACAAGGTCTGTTAGTGATAATCTGAGGTAGGGTAAATGTTCTTCTAGTAGCTTCATAGTGACACCTGGTGAGAAGATACTATTCTTGTACAGGACCTTGGTTATATCTATTCTGCTTTGCTTCTAATTCAAAACTGCTTCTCAAGCCTTCTCGTTTGTTCTGTGAGAGACTCCAAAAATTATTTTCTGTTTATGATAACTAGCCATTTTCTGTTGTTCGTAATTAAAAACATTATTATTGTAGATATTTTACAAATATATATCTCTAGTAATGTTTTCCTAATTTTTCATAGTGTATTTGTCATATACTGTTTCAATTTTTATTTAATCAAATATATTATTATTCACCTTTTGTAATCTTCATTGATGAATGCTTAGAGGGTTTTATAGGACAAAAATATTAAAATATTGATCAATATCTCTACTTGCACTTGTATTACATCTTTAATACATTTGGAACTCATGTTGATATGAGATATGACTTAGAGATCTATTTGTTATATTTATTTTCATTCGCAAATAGATATCCAATTGCCTCTTACTTTTTTTTTATAACTGAAAACTTACTCAATGAATCAACAAACTTCTTTTTTCAGATATTAATTCTGCTATCTATTTATGGAGATTTTATTCGGTTTCATTGATTAATTTATTCTTAGAGTCTCAATACACTTTCAATCAATGTAGTTTAAATTATACTTTCATATATGATAAGTTTAGTGTCTCCATTATATTTCTTTTTCAGAATTTTACTGGACATTTTTATCCATTTATTTTTCTAGATATAGTTTACAAATTTTTCAAATAAAAAACCTTTCTAATTTTAATTTCTATTGAATAAAATATACAACTTAATTTGAAGAAAATTCACAAATATTTGAAGACCATGTAATTAATTTCTGTTTATTCATCTTTTTTCTATATCTCTCAGTAGAATTTTCTTTTCATATATGTTCTGCACATTTCTTGGTAAGTATATGTGTTTTGAATTAGACCCATATTTAATTTTATATTAAGGGTCTATTAAAATTATATGTAGTATAATTTTAAATTATATAAAGACCTGTATTTTAAAATGAATAATTATTAGCTTGCAAAGAATTTATTGGGGGATGTTAGTGTATTTATTATGTATCAGTTTATTTACTAAACTCACACTTTAATTCTAGTAGTTTGAAATTCTTGGAATGTAATCATATCATATATAATTTAATATTTTTTCAATTTGTGTGATTGGATAGCTCTTTATCATTTTAAAATTACAGTATTGGAAAAATATTTCATACCTTTTTCTACCTAACCTGTCATGTCCAAGGTTTTTTGTTTATTACTTGCTTGTTTTTCTCTTATGTAGCATTCAATTTGATGCTTTGGGCAGGGGGACTACTAATTTTAGCATGACATAAATTTATATTATTAGTAACATTAATTAAGGAATTTGTAGGAGGTAATTTGTGGTTGTGGGAGTTGAAAACTTTTTGTCTCTGTGTGCTTTTTCTCTTTATTTGGTGAAACTTTTGCAGCAGGAGCTCACCCAGCCTGAATGCGATAAAAGATTCCATGACCACTGAAAAGTCCACTCTAATTTTAGATTCCTCTACTGCTTTGCCATTTTGGCAATACATTCGATAGAATACAAGATTTGCAGTCTAAGGCTCTCTTCCCCAGTCACGACTAATTTGGTGAGATCCTGAAATATCATCTTTCTGAAAAACTGTGCCCAATATGCATAATATAATGTATCAGTTGACCACATTCTTTCACAAGGTTTGCACAAGACAAACAGACAAAATATGGAATTTTTGCCCAAACCATGTCTGGAAAAACTGAGTCAGAGTATAAACAATTTTAGCAAAGGTGGCTCAACAAGACTGATAACTTCTGATTTCCAAAGAATATTTCGATAGACATGTGTTATAACATACATATAGAGTTTACATACTCAAACTATTCATTGAAATATGTAGATTGCTAGAAGAATCTCCAAAGGAATATATGTATGTGTATAGACAGATAGATAGATGATAGATAGATGATAGATAGATAGATAGATAGATAGATAGATAGATAGATAGATAGATGATAATGTGTGTGTGCGTATGTGTGTGTGTGAAAAGTAGGTACAGATATTCTCTGTAATAAGTAAAACATGTTTAAACACTTAGTCCCTCTGTAGAGAACTACTCAAACTTGACTTTTTTTTTTTTTTTTGCCATATAAAATACAATTGACTACAGGTACAAAATGACAACTATCCAGGGATTATAGCTAGAAGACTTACAGGCAGTAGAGTGATGCAAATCCTGGTCTCCATTTACACTCTCCACTCCTCTAATGTGGTTCAGCCACTCCAGTAGCAGTTCTGAATGGAAGACAGTGACCTAAATGCCCAGTGATTGCTGTACACTGTTTTCTACAAAGGTAGCTAATTTTGAGGTTCTGGAGATGGTGTGGAAGGTATAGATACATATCTATAACTTCATTCTGGTTTGCCATTTTTCTTTTTGTCTCTATGTTTGGGACAATAAATTTAAAAAACTAAATACATATGAATCTATACAGAGACAGTTTGTGGCAAAAACTGTTATTTGCTTGTTTATTTGTCTACCTTTCCCAAGGGAGGTGGATTAAAAAAATGATAACTTCTAGGAAGCAATGAGACATGGTCAGATACTCTCTCTTCCAGTCCTACCACAAGATATGGATTGCTGTTGATTGGCAGTGGAAGCTTCTATCTTTCCTACGAGGTCTTCTAATTAGGGAATTTATTGGGATTTGATGGAATTTTTTCCACTTATTTCTCATGACAATGCACTGACATCTTCAGAAAATAAGTTGAGTATCAATTCCCAAAGTCATCTTTAAATTTGTTACAAATATCTGGAAAAAAAGTGCTTTGAAGTTTAATAGAGAATAGTTGCTACTATTGTCCATTTCATTGCTGATGGTAGCATATTCCTCTGATTCCTTTTTTAATCATTTGGACAGATTCTAGGAGTGAGTAAATGGAGTTCTAAGGCAATATTTCTGGCTCAATCTTTTTGAAAAGTTTTATTTAATTTTTCATATCTATTTTGTTACCATTTTGTAATCTAACACGGTTTCTAAGAACAAAGCTCTGGTCAGAAAAGCAAATATTAGATGAACTCTCTCTCCTCTTAGAAAAGAGAAAAAATATCTAGGTGTTTCCTGGTAAATATTGTAACTAAGAGTAATGAGGTAATTAAAACCCATTTTATCATAAGCTAAAATTTTTTTACAGATAGTGGACATTGTACAAGAATGTCATCTGCCTCTTTTATTGAAAATCAATTCTCTCTCTCCACTTCTAAAGATAGTGTGGCAGGAGCTCTGAGTAAATGAGGATTCTTTTCAATGAGGAATCCTGGTGAGGAAATTGTTCTGCTGTGAATGGTAACAAATTAAAACTACAAATTAACATGAATCCACAGGAAAAATTGAATATCACCTTAAATAACTTTGTCATTTAGCTAGAGGTACACTAAATTTCACTGGATTTACAACAGTAGAGACAGGACTATAACCACTGAGACACTTCTTGTTGTGTTTTCAATACTAGAAATAAAAAAATGGAGAATTTGGCTTTTGTAATATGTCCTTAAAAGAAGAGCTATATGGGTCTTTATTTAAATTTATATTTAAAAAGGAATTTTTTGTCTATTTAAATAAAACCTCACTCTTTAAAGAAATGGTTTCTCAATAAAAACATGTTTATAAGAATATTAGTTTTGTTTTAAATATTAACTTTTACTTTTTCTAGCTTCCACATTCTAGTCATCACATACACACACACTATTATTTCATTATGAAAATGGCTGTTCATTCTTGCAATAATAGATATTAAAGTTTGTAAGACACAGCTTTCACTTTTCCTACTATATCTACGATTGTGAACAAAAAGTATTATGGCACAAAATTTCAATGGGTTTGATAGCCATATAAGTTTATTATAACATAAATTTTCTCTTAAACTAAGATGTTTTGCTTTGTTTCCTAACCCAAAGCAAAATAGCTCCAACATATTTAATAGAAATTAATAGCTATGTTAATTTCATTAATAGCTATATACCTTACATAATAGCAAGGCTCAAGAATACATACCAATGTCATTTATTTCTCCAAAAATCAATCTAAGTTGTATTTGCTATGTTTCCACATCTCTAAATACATATATAATGTGTATATATATATATATATATATATGTGTGTGTGTGTGTGTGTGTGTGTGTGTGTGTATATATATTCCTACCTTACTTGATAAACACTCTTTTATTCTTAATTAATGTTTTCTAGTCATTCCATCAGTTAGCTGAAGTCTCATCAGTCTAGAACATCAGTCTAGAATTTTTTAACTCTTGTCACTAATTATTCTAGTTATTCCGTGCATCAGCCATTATTTGCCTGTCTGCCATTTTACCTAATATATACATGAATAAATGAATAAATATGTATGTACATTCATTTTATTTGTTTTGACTATATATGTAAATAAAGAGTATATGACTAGTGTCCACAGCATTTGTTTTTATGCTTCCCTTATCAAAGTTAATTATTTGTTCAAATAAGAAGTCCTCTTCTAATTACAGGGCTTGGGTAAAGGCAAATAAATATGAAGATTTGTCTTATCTTCTTTATTAAAATATGAGCTTCTTAAAAATAATGGCCACGTTTTCTACTTCTTATTGCCTAACTACTGTGCTCATTTCCAATAAATAAATTACTGAATAATTTCAAAGAAAATAAATTCTAATTGTATTTAGAGACATTTTAAATTAAGATCTTTAAAAAAAGGTATAGAAAAAATAAAGGTATACATAATAAAACACTAAAATCTTGATATGATATAATTTAAATAGCTCAGAAAGTCCTATAGAGATTTCCAAAATTTTACATTCATTTTTTATTAAGAAAAATCACCTATTAAGTTGCTCCTGTGAATCAGGATTGGAGAGCATGGTGACAGTTGCTTAAGTGCCATGTTGAGGAGGCAGATGTCAGGAAAACCTTCAGAGAAGCAATAAGTAATGCACAAGTTAACATTTACCTGCAAAAGTGAGCTTTTGAGGTCAGGAATCCTACTTATTCAGTTATTTCTATTAACAATATCTAGCACAGTGTTGGGCACACAATAGGCACAAAATAAACATTTATTAAATAAAATTCTAATGAATCTATAACAAATTTAGACAAAATACAGAGTAAGCAGAGATTAGATAGATTGAAATAAATCAACAGATAAAGATAAGAGCAACTTCATGAAAAAGAAGTGAAGTGGCTCCATATGAGGAGCTAGCCAGCTAGATGACAGAGAGGAGGCACTGAAAATAGAACAGAAAGGTAAACAAAAAAGCTTGTGCCATTAAAAAGGTGGATGAGCATGACCCCTCTAGAAAGGTACATTAAATTTAATATTTGGAGAGATCAAAGGAGAAAAAGGAAGGAGTTCATGTCAAACAGAGGTGAAGACTGAAAAAATAAGATCTTTAAAGAAAATAAAAGACTAGAGAAAGATCAGTAACAAGCTTTGCAATGGTCTAGACAATTGGTGATGCATTTCTAAATAAAAATAGTGACAGAGGACCAGGAGAGGAGCAGTTACCTGCAAGTATGAGTAGGATCAACATGTCATCATGTTGAGTGAGTGAGTGGATGTAAGTGAGGAAGAATAAGTATAGCATGATTTCCAGTTTCTCATGTAAACAACTGGGTGGGGTTATTAACTGAGATTGAGAATATGAGAAAAATGTTAGGTTTGGGAAGGATGGTGCTAAATTTATTTTAGATTTGTTAACCTTGAAGCACATTCCAGTTAATGAATGCCAATTAACAGATGGATATATACATATTTAGAGTTAAAAATAGAAATGTAAGATAAAGATAAAAATTGGGAGTCATGGGAATGAACGCGGTCATTGATACATTTAAAAAATTAAGCTTGCCAAAGGTGAAAAAGTTGAGTTCCTTCCTAAAAGAAAGAAGAATCAGTAATGATAATTACCCGCAGGAAGTAGGGAAAGATGAAGACTACGGACTACAGCAAATAGGATATCACAGGAGATCATAGTAAGAGCTACTTGGATAGAAAAGAAAAGTGACTGTATTTCAAGAGGCTGAGGACTAAAGAAGAGCTAAGAAAATAAAAGAAAAGTTGAGTGCTGAACAGACAATTTAATACAACAATGGTGCAATGCTGATAATAATTTTCTCTTTGCCCTTAACTAAAAGATACAATCTTATAGATGCACAGGCAAAAATAATTTTCCTGATAAAGGCATAGCAAAAAATATAGTAAGTGTGTTATAGACTATCTTTTGTGGTACATTAATAAAAGTTATGTAAAGTATAGGTAGATCAAACAAATAAAAGCTTACAATTTAAGGCTTATATAAAAAAATATAAATGCAAAGTTTGACCAGTATTATAAAACTGCACCTCATAATTTAAAGTTCTCACACAATATATTTATTCTAATTAATTTCATATCTTAAAGTGAAGGAGTAAAAAACCAGTCACCATAACTATTAAGGCAAAATAGAAATAATGATCTAACATATAACTAGATAATTTAGGAAAGTTCATACAAGCCATTTTGAGAATTCAAGGCAAACCTGGATCTTGTCTTTTTTTAACTTAATCTTTTCAAACAGATCACTGAGGTGACTCCATGCATAGGATTTTTATAACAGGGTTAATGTTCAATAATTAAAACTAGATATTTAAATTGTTTACTAAAATATCACTTATTTGAATGTTGATGGCTTAAAAGATTTCTATTTTTTAAAAAATCAACAACCTTTAAATTTGTTAAAATATATCTGGAAAATGTGATTTTGCCAAGAGTAGAAACCATCTAAACTTTTTGAACTGTCTTCAAATCTTTGGGGAATTGAATTTGTTGATCTTTAGAAAAGTATAACTTCCTGTTAAAAGGAAAACTTCTGAAAAACCAAAAAACTTCTTGAACATCAAGTAGTTAGTGCCATAAATAACTTTTTCAGAAGCTATACACTAATTAATTATAAACATATGGATTTTATTTTCTCTAAAATGACCAATCTTCTTTTAAAAAAGGGAAAAATATTGGCAAAATTCCTTACAAGTTTTGCTACACGTAACACTCCGAAAAAAGTTTTAGAAACGGACCATATATATGGTCTATACTTGAAAATTGAATGTGATATACGTTGACTAATTGTGGTATGCTAAAACTACAACCATATACTAGAATTACACAGTATTTTTATAGCACTAAATTTATAATGAATTCTCTAGGCTTGTGGCATTTGAAGATTTAACACTCTCAGCTTCTACTGTTTTCCACTAATCTGAAAGGTCAACATCATGCTATATTCCTAGCTTTGCTAAAGCACAAATGTAAGTCAGGAAACAAATCCCTGGTATCCACATCTCAATGTAACTTTATGGGTTTTCTACTCATCTTGTAAGAGCAATGCTTATGGAGTAAAACAGTTTGTCCTTTGAGAAACATGTCCATGAAGAAAGATAGAAGCATCGGTTAAAAAATAAATAAAAATAATTGTTGCATTCAAATTGCACAGGAAACACAGGACGTAACAAAGGGAGTTTGAAAAGCTGGGAACCTCAACAAATACTTCCACATTTCCAGATTTGGAAACAGATGTTCTTAGGAAGAATTGCTCTTGAAAGCCCATAAACTTCTTCCACTCAATAGCTTGATATCTCCATTTTGAGCAAGTAAATGATATTTGAATTTCAAAATAGAAGAGATGATTTCAAAGGACAGACATTTAAAATGTATGTGTTTACCATGAGATAATAACACTAAAAATAACAACTATTTTCTATTTACTGGGCACTTCCTGTGTGCCCACTGTGTTAGTACCTCATGTAATCTGCACAATAACTTAACAAGATAAGCCTTTTATTTTTCTTTTTGTACACCTGAGAAAAGGGAGGTTCAAGGAGGTTATGGAGCCTTCTTGGGAAGGTTAGCTCATCCTAGCTCATCAGCCAAGTCTTTTGGATTTTAGTCTGATGTTCATGAGTATTAGTATAAAAATATGTATTTTGAACATGAGATATCTTCATTGCCTCTCGCTGAGCTCATCTACTAGTTTTTATGTAAAATATATTTAAGATAAACGGAAGGTTTAATATCATTACTGAGTAGATAGTAGATTAAGGGAGTGATCTCTGAAAACTTGAGTGAGCTCAAACTTTTGGTCGGCCTCATACTGGCTAGGTCATTTGGGATATGTTATCACCTATGGCCTCAGTTTTCTCACTTGTAAGATGTATATAATGATGGTATAGGTATGTGACAAGCACTTAAAATAGTGCATGGCACATAGGGCTCCATTATGTTCACTATTATTTCATACAATATATCTCTATAGCCAGAGTAACGTTTCCTTGTCTAATTCTTTATTTCTTTCTTTACTCTCCCTAGAATTTAATCAATGTGGTCAGATATAATAAATAGCCAATAAATTAATAACCATTTTGTGGGGTTAAGAACCGTATAGAGAAAGATATGATTTCAAGATTTTCAATGTAATTCTGACTATTTGCTACAAATATTTTCACTGTTTATGGTAATATTTATTTTGCAAATTCATCATGAGATTACATGTGAAATAAGCTTTAAATAAACCCCATTAATAATAAATCTGTGTGAATATAATTAAAATGTAATATAACATTCAGTCTAAGATGAACTGGAAACAAATTTTCAAGTGCCACAAGGGAAGAGTCACTTAATTTGATACAATCTGTATTAAGCAATTTAAATTATTTTTAAAATGGCATTTACCTAGCAGACAGAAAGACAAGGAAGATGAGTCAACTTAGAAACCTCCTGCATTTTGCGGCAATGGTGTTGTGATCCTTGAGTAAAGGAAGATCAGTTTGATGCCATTTTGAGCTCATTGTGCATTGGAGCATAAAAAGAAGAGGTGGGTGGGAGCAAAGCTGAGCTAGGAGCCAAGTGAAATGAGACACGGCAGGAGGCGAATGCAACAGTTAGACAGATGGGTGGATGAAAAGACCGGGACACACAGAAAGATGTTCAGTGATGACGCAGCTAAGAAGGGGGAAAGGTTATGATATGTCCCAATTACCACAAATAACCAAAGAAATAATAACTGTGAGAATAAACCACAAAAGGAGAGATTAAAGGCTCATCGAGATCTTTCCGGAATTCTTTTTACAGTCATCCTCAAACTAAGTCACCCAACTATAATTATACCAATTGATCTGACAATTCTTCACTTGTGTTCTTGTATCTCAATACAAATAATATATATAAATATCATTTTTGTTCTTTTTCATTGGATTAAATTTTATAAAGGGCAAAAATTGTACATTCTACTTCAGGATTTCTTCGCACTGACATGAATTTTAAAATGCTGGTACTTGTCATTGTCTCAATAAGAGACAACATTTCAAATATTGATCAGATTTTTTTCATCATCATGGTTTAAGTTTAATTCAAAAATAAAAGAATTTATTTGGAATTTAGATACTGATTAAAAAATCTGCATGTTTTAGAAACTGCCTTTCATAGTAAATAGCAGATAGTTATATTTTAATAACAACAATTATATATAGAACACCAACCTGAGATTTCAGAAAATTTCAGTCATTTTATAAAATTATTAGACTCCTAATCAAAAATCTCTTCTTAAATAATTAAAATTTCATATTTGTATATTTTCAAATCAATTAATTAATTAATAATTAACAAGAAATTCTCGAGCATCTGCATTTATGATGACTGTTCTGCCAAGGTACTCATGACTCCACTTCTAAGACTCAACTTTTCTTTTGAAGCAGATTTTGTAATACAAAGAGAATACAAATGGATGAAGATACATTCCCAAAGACCCAAGTCAATAATTGCGTTACTAGACTTCCCTATCTAGTTAAAATATTTACTGTTGCACTTATCATATCACATAATTTATTCATTTGGTGTGTGTTTGTTTTCCATATTTGATAAAGAGAGCTCTTGAGGGGAAATTAATTTTGTTATTTGCAATATATAATACAGGCCCTGCCATATAGTAGCATTAAAAACTAATTGTAGAAAGGAAAAATGGAAGGAAGATAGGGAGAGAAAGGAAAGAAGAGTAAAGGCAAAGAAAAAGAAGAAGTCAGATATGTGTGAACAAGAGAAAATGAATGGTGTTATACAACCTGCTTCTATTTTCTATTTAAGCAACAATTTTGTGGTAAAGGGTCCACTGGATTTAGTGTCCTATGAAGGGTTAAACAAAAAATTGTCTTACTTATATACATCTCTTTATAATTTACATAATTCCTTCATACGCATTATTTGTTTGATCTTCACAGTAACTTCATGAGACAAAAATATTTTCTACTTTCTTTTAAAAAAGAAAAAACATGTTCAAATGATTTTCCGAGATAATAAACAGCAGAATTAGAATCAAATTAAAGTCCTCTAAATTCATAAATTTCTCAGAAACATAATTGTTTAATTTTTACTAAATTAATTGTACACATCATAGTGAAGTCCTTGAAGAGAGGCCTAAAGTTTGTTGTGTGAAAAACAAAGAATAACAATAGTAATAATAATGACAACAACATAGCTAACATATTTTGATGGCTTACTATTTTCAGATATTGTTCTAAGGATTTCCATGTATTTGCCTATTTTGTCTTTGCAGATCCACATGAAATTCCCATTACTATGTTTATTTTATGTGTGAGAAAAATGAAGTGCTTAAAGATGGAGTAACTTATTTAAGGTTACAGAGTCACAGTACAGTTGAGATTTAGCCTTTATTATCTTCTATTTAAACATCTCTATCCTTAAAACAGTTTAAATATGCACTTCAAATAAGAGAAATTACTGTTAGCTCATCATGTCAATCTAGAAAGTTTAGACCAGTCTCTGAAGCCAGTTGACTGTGTTTTTTGGCAGAGCACTAAGCCTATTTTGTATCTGCTTCTTTCCCGTGAAATGAGAATAAATGGAATGATGCCCTGAGTTCTAAAACTCTACACATATTCTTCACAGCACTGCAGTAGTACACCAGGAAAGAAGAAATCAGACTGGAAAAGTCAGCATATCAATTAAGAAAATGATGAGTCAAGAAGAAGAATAAGCATCAAAAATATTTATATATCCTACAATTGTTTTAATGCTCAATGTTTATTCTGTCTACAGCTACTTAGGGTAAACCACTTTTAAGGACATATTTGTGATCCTTTATTTCAACCATAAATGACTCCGGAATTCTGAAGGTGGAACTCAGACAGGTTAAAATGACCAAGTCTCACAGGTATATTGAGGAGGTCTAAGTGTCAGATCCCCTGGGTGAACTGGCTCCTTTGCAACCAATGATCACCAATATTTCAGGCTCATTTAAGGGCAGGTAGTTCTTGAATACTGCTTTTCAGCATTGGCTTTTGGGATACTAAATTACCTTAATTTTTATTTCACTTCCCACTCTCTGCTTCTTGTTTTAATTACTCTGATTTCTCAGCTTTTTAATCTCATTTTTAAACATGCAAATCTTCTAAGGTCCAGTTCTTGACCTTTGTCCTTCTTTTGCTTAACTGTCCCTTGGGAAACTTGCACAATCTAAATAACTAGAATTTATGAGATTATGAGCACGATCCCTTCCTGCCTAGTAGTCTCTTTCAATTAGATGTCTCAGCATCACTGCAAGTTAAATAGGTGTAAATCTAAAAAAAAAAATAACTTTTCCTAAACCAATATTGTATGTGGAATGTCCTGTATGGTTCTACAATTCATCTTTAACTCCTTTCTCTTTCTTCTACAACCTAGTCCCTTCATTTTTTTTTTAGAGTAAACATATATGTTTGAAACAACAGATAAATTTTTTGTTTTGTCCTATTCCTGATCTAAATAATTATTTCTAAATCTTTTGAATGAAGAGCATTAAGAAAGAACTAATTTAATTTCAATCAAAAATTTTTAAAAGATAAAGATTTAAAAAATATTAAATAAGGGGAGAGAATAATTAGAAGAGCAGTTTGTATTTTCTCTTCTATATCTTCATTGACAGTTAAATATAAAGAATAATACATATCCTATTAGTCAAAAAATAGTTTTGGATGATATTTAATTAATATACCTTTCTTTATCTCTCCCTCACTATCTATGTCTTTCTCTCTCTCTACTTATCTCAACTATTTTTTCATGTGTTTTCAAAATTACTGTGACTATTGAACAACATTGAATCTTAAGAATGATGGACATAAACTTATAAAATATAGTTTGAATAGCATTCACTGTCTCATTTTTGTCCAAGTGCTGACATCAGTTTGAGCTCTGAATCCTTGGGAGCATTTTAGAGTTGAATGCACATAACTGGGAATCAGGTATTAGTTCTTGATAAGCCACAAACAAGCGTGACGATTTTTTTAAGTATGAAATTCTATGAGTTTCATTGTCCTCATTTGTAAACTGGGGTGCTAGGCAAAGCAACTTCTCATGTACTTACAAATCCTAGAGTGATATGCTTCTTGGTTTTGTTCTCAGATTTGTTTCACTCAGATATAGCTATGAAAAAATATGAATAAAAAAAGTCAAAATAGATTTGAAAACCATGTATTTAAAGCTTAAAACACAAATTATAAACATAGAGGTACTTAGTGCCCCTCCAGAAGAGACTTTAGAACGATCAGGTAAAGTACATTGTTATCTGGAGACTTGTGAGATTAGTCTCAGCTACTTTTAGAACTGTTCTTGAGTACTCAGTAGGGGGAAAGTACTTTTATAAATTTTAAAATTCGTCATCAACTTGAGGATATATTCAATTAAGGTGTCATGTCTCATCTCAAGTGGAAAAACAAAGGTAAAAAGCCTAGTGGTACAATAGCATTTAACATCTGATAATAGTGTTTCTGCCTGATTTGGTGTAATTACCCAGACTGAACATGTTCAGCTTCAGAATTATAGGCAACCATTAATTATCTGTTCCCTATCCCAAAGTGTATATATTTTTCATGAACCTTTAGGGTTAGGAGTCAAAAGGAAGTACAGCAGTTTGTTTTATTTAAACTTTAGTTTGGGGTATATTTTACAAGACATTTGGGAGACAAATAATTTGTAATACACCACTATTAACTTTAGCTAGTAGTGGATAAAAAAGAAATATGCCAGCCTAGTTCACTAACTCTATGGATGTCAATGATGTCTGTAAATTAGATATTTTTTCTTAAATATCACACTATATTACAACATTTCTCATCTTTTTTCTACTTATAAATAAAACCAACTCCTATAAACATCCGATGACTTAAACTGGTGAGACAGGAAAAAACATATTTCCTCCACCCCTACGCACCCATGGGTATGAGATATTGAAAGAGAAAGACACAAAGAAAAAATATTAAATTCTGTGTATGAATACAATCCCTTTTGGTATTTTCTCTAAACACTACAGTTAATTTTTAAATTGCTGTTCAATTTTTGTAAATGCCAAATTCAAATCTCATTGAATGCAACAATGAGCCAAGATACGATAACTTAGATTCATACAAATAATGCAAAATTTTGAAGTTTCACTAGATAATGTCACTGGATCGTCTGTGACAGCATATCCAAAAATAAAATGTGTCCTCTTTTATAACTTTCAATTTGGGATCTCTAAGTAAAGTTTTCAGGTTGTGCTCTGCACAAAGGTGCTTTGCTCAGAAATATGATTGAGAGCTGAAATCAGCCTGATTTTAGCTCTCCAAGTCAAGGGGCAATGGCAAGAAGCTTGTACTTTCCTGCATCCCACCTGATAGAAAATTGTTTTTCTCTAACTCTTTACCCAGAGATTTTTCCTAACATGCAATAAGGAGCTATACATGAAAGCAAAGGGCCTTGCTGCTTTTTTTTTTTTTTCTCTAGCATAATTCTACATCTGAAATTTCTTTAAAGAGTATGTTTTATTAGAAAAAGGATAGTATCCTATATGTCTTTGTTTTCCTGTCACCTAGCACAGTGCTAGGCTTCTAGTAGACACTGAATATATATCTGTTGAATTAATTGAATTTGGAAACAATGGAGTTAGTCGCTTGCATTCAAAACTAAGGCTTTGTACAACTAAGGCTTTGCACAGAGCATGCCATTTACATGGAATGCTATGAAAATGGCACCCCCTGGACTTGTGCAACAAGTTATTATATAACCTTGGGTGGACTCTTAATTTTATAATGGCATACAGTGGCATTTTTTTTTTTAAGAATAAGGCTAACAATTAAAGGATAATGTACTCTTCATGCACAATATCTTACTCTACCTCATGTATTCTTTGCAGTTAGCAAGTAAATATTTATCATTATTTTTTAGATGAATTAACTGAGACTTAGAGAATTAAAATTACTTCTTGCCTAAGATCACACAGCCAGGATTTTTCAGAGCCAAAATTCAAACATGTTAGTCTGATACCAAGGTATATTAGTTAAAAGTTATCTCTTTTTTTATAAATATTCAAAAAATTTTATGGAACAATAGAGAGCTATATATGATTGAGTACTTAGGTACCAGATTTTTCATGACCATTACTCTATTAATACAGTAAGGCATTTAAGTAATCTTTAATAAGCAAAATACTGTGTCATGCTGTTATAACCTATAAAAGTGCATGTCAAAATATTTTGACTCTAACTTTTGATAAAATAATAAAGTTCTAGAATATTCATTAAAGTTAGTTTTTAACACAAAGCCACAAACATAACAAAGCAATGACTACCTATGGTCCATCTGATTTTCGCTTAGTAGATATTCACTTAGGTGAGGATAACAAAAATGGTGAAAAACACAAGAGATTCTGTTATTATTCTCATTATACTAATTTCTATAATATTTTTAAAATACCTCTTTCATATTAGTCCATTTAATCTCATTTCATAGAAGGTAAAAAGATACAAGGAAGACTAATTACTTTTAAAAGGTGGTGCTAGTAAGAGGAAATTGACATCAAGACTTAAACGCTAGTCTTTTAACTCTAAATTAAGAACAATATCTATTTTATTAAAGATATTTTGATTTCTCCTGACCACTGAGCAGACTGAGCCAATGAGAAATATGTTTTCTAATACAAGTTATTTTTTATTAGAAAAGATGCCTACCAAAAGTTGAGCAATTTCACCTATCCTGTATTTAGCTAGAAATCTTATACTGATCAAAGCAGAGCACTTGGTATTGTTATCCTGCTGACTTTTCATGTCCAATGAGGCAGTGAAAGTAATGAAGATTACTTCTGCTCTAGATTTAATTATTACCAAAAAGACTTTATTGATGAAATGAAAAGGCAGGAAGCTTAGAAGAAAAATACCTTGTCCTGATAGCCAAGGAAGGGAACCTTAGGCCTGGTCTCACATGCATTTTGTCTCCTAGGGTGGGATGCAGGGGAGTGCAAACTTCATGCCACAGCCTCATGACTTGGAGAGTTCATTCAGCTCCAATTGTATTTTCTTATCAAGACATCTTTGTGCAGAGCACAACCTTCACCACTGTATTTAGGGAGCCTGAATTAAAGGTTATAAAAGAAGATGCACTTTACTTTTTGATATGCTATCACAGAAGACTTTAAAAAATTATTTTCCAGAAGTTTAGGAGACAGAATAGATTACTGCTATTATCAAATATTTTCAGAAGCAAGATATTTCAATTAAAGAGAAAATGTAAATGCTGTGTATGATCATAATAAGAATAAACCATAGGGGAAGAAGGCATTTGTTTTTTAAATCATTTTTAATAAAAATTAAATATATTTAAGGTGTAAAATCGATGATTTGATGTACAGAGTGAAATAATTGCAACATTCAAGCTAATTAACATATCATCTCACATAGTTACCATTCTTTCATCAGGTGATGAAAGCACCTGAAATCTATTCTCTTAGCAAATTTTCAGTATTCAATATGGTATAGTCATAATGCTGTACATTGGATCTCTAGACTTTCATCCTCCGTAACTTCACCTTTGTACCTTTGACCAACATCTCTCCATTTCCTCCACCACTTAGGCCCTAGTGAGCACTGTTCTACACTCCGTCTCTATATATTTGACTTTTTTAGATTCCCCAAATTGGTGAGATCATGCAGTTTTTTTCCTTTCTTTGCCTGGTTTATTTAACTTAGCATAATGTCATTTAAAATACTGTTCGCCAGAGAGGTGTTTAATGATTCCAGGTGAAGGACATATGAATAAGTAGAAGGAACACAAAATGGAGAAAGAAAACCGTAAGTTCATGACAGAGAAGTTGAAATGTATATTAAGGACAGTTGTGAACGAGTCAGAAGAAAAAACAACATAAAGGTTATTTACAAATATGTTTAAAGCTAGAATAAGGAGAATAAAAAGAACATTACCCAGTAGTGGGAGAAGGCAATGAAATATGTGTCTATTAGTATTGCATAGCCATATATGTCCACTGATGACGGAATTAGAATATATTGGTGGGTGACAAAAAATAAGCATTACTTCTGAACCCTATTTTGTTTCTGGCTTCTCTATTAAGAAGAATGACCTTAAAGCCAAAACTGGCACAGTCAACTTGAACTAATGGGGGACAGAATTTCAAGTCAAGTAAGGCTAATTAGCAATAGTTGTAACCTGATATGAATATGAACTTTAGATTTAAATACTGATACTTCTACTTATGAGTTGTGAAATTTTTAATATCATATTGGAGCTCTTTGGTTAGCACTTCTCTTTTCTGTAAAATGAATGGCATCATCCCTATAACATTGTGAGATAAAGAAGTATCTAGAGGCAAATATCAAATAGATAGTCCTCATACACTGGCAATGCTCAATTTATTATTTTGATTATGATCATGATTATTATTTGAGCCCACATGTTTACATGTTTACTCCATTCTTCCTTGAAGTCTTAGAAAGCAAAATCTGTATCTAGTTATTTTAGTTCCATTCCAAACTCCTAACCCAAATACTTCAGCTTAAATAAATGGTGAAAAAGCAAACAAACAAAAAAAATGAAAATAATACAAGAGCATTGAGTTGTTTTAAATGACTTCGATTTTTCATTCTGACTAATTGCACACCAGGAAATAAAATTTACAGATACAAACTGTTAGTAATTATTAAAGAATTATGAGAAATATGGCAAATTTCTGAAATATAGAATACAGAAATATTCTAATTTTTAACATGAGAAAAAATAAGATTCTAGAAACTACTGACTAGAGATTTAGAAGTTGATTCATAATCTAATTCTGGAGTGGAGAGTTGAATACAAGGCTGTGAGTACTTCAGGAAACTGTGTTCTTTAAAGGAAGCCAAACACACGAAGCAAGCAAGAGAAATATTATTATATAACCAAGTATTAACAAAAAAAAAGTCTCAAAATATCTTTATAGATACAAGAAAAACCTAGGTAGGATAATAGAAATACAGTAGTCTTCCCTTATCTGCAGGGATGTGTTCCAAGACTCCCAGTGTATGCCAAAAACTGCAGATAGTATCGAACCTTAGATATATTGTTTTTTCCTATATATACATACTTATGATAAAGTTTAATTTATAAATTAGGCACAAAAAGAGATTAAGAACAACCATAATAAAATGGAACAATTATAACAGTATACTATAATAAAAGTTATGTGAATGTAGCATTATTAAGTAATATAAGGGTTACTTGAACACAGGCACTGCAATACTGTGACAGTCAATCTGATAACTGAGACAGCTACTATGTGACTAATAGGTGGGATATACAGTGTGAATACACTAGATAAAGGGACAATTGATGTTCTGGGTGGGACGGAGTGGGATGGTGGGAGATTTCACCACTCTACTCAAATTGGGGCACAGTCTAAAATTTATAAATTATATATTTCTGGAATTTTGATTTTAATATTTTTGAACCTTGGTTGGCCATGAATAACTGAAACTTTGTAAAGTGAAATTGTAGATCGGGGGGATACTGTAATGCGGATGCCTGAATAGCAATAAACAGAGTTCATCATTGGTCTTATGAGGAGGGCATTCTCATACATGCTCACGCACTACTGATACTGCTTCTATTATCTGCCTTTAAAAAAGCTTTATTGGTGATTAGAGTCATACTAAGACAGAAACCATGTACATGAGAAATGTCAATCACTTTTCCTATC
This sequence comes from Pteropus vampyrus, assembly GCF_000151845.1. Taxonomy (NCBI): domain Eukaryota; kingdom Metazoa; phylum Chordata; class Mammalia; order Chiroptera; family Pteropodidae; genus Pteropus; species Pteropus vampyrus. The sequence continues at coordinate 972,755 of NW_011888878.1, read as the reverse complement.
AGGCTCAGCCCTGTTGTGATGGAATTTTCCATTTCATATTTATAATTGTCTCTGTCCATGGTGTCATGAAAGTGAGACTAAGACACACCTAAGGTGAGGGTGCTTCTCAGATCTCGGCTTTTCTGTTCTCAAAACATTGTTTCCTATCAATTTTTCAACTGCAAGGCATAACTAAATTGCTGATGCAAAAAAGGTTCAAAAGGAACAGCTTATTCTTAAATTGTGTTAGTCTAACATAGTGGTCACATCTGGGGATGCTTAGGCCAGATAGAGCACGCAGATATGTTGTGGTTGGCCTGTTAGTGTTAATTTGTTTTGCTTTTAATTGAAACCCATTTCTACAAGTGAAGGTAATTGAACCTATGGGTAGGATAAAAGAGCAAGTTCCTGGATTATACAGTTGGCTGGAGCTCAGTCAAATTATTTACTTTAGAGAAGGTATATTCTCCTCAATTTGCCAAACAAGCCCTGTTTACTAGTCTGGTTTTCTTTATCTCCAGACTCAGCTAAGAGCTAAAAGAGAGAAATTATGAGAAACCAAATCTCAATTTGTTATAAAGAAGTGTCATCATCAAAAAAAGATTAAAAATTTATAGAACTTCCAGGTTCAAGATGGGATTAGATCCCACATGTTTATCTCTATCCTTCCAAAGTGCCACCAAAATAACCATATCCCATTAATCAGAACTGAATCATGTGTCAGCCAGTTATAAAGGATTCTGGGAAATATGCTTATTCAAGACAACTATGACTCAGTGAAAAACTGGACATTCTATTACTACAGAAGAAAGGAGAAGGAATAACCAAGAACAACCAGCAGCCTCTGGCCATGGACTCAAACCACAAACCAGACTGTAAATGGCGTTTGGGAGAGTGACAGTCTTCCTTCTATTTGTGAAATCTGCAAGGAAAATTATTTCCTCAAAGAAGAGCTGGTGCTCACTTAAAAGCAGGTATTGTCAGGAAGGATCAGTGAAGTGATTGAGGAGGAATGGTAGTCCAATAATAAGAACAAGTTTCTCAAAGAGAAGATTTGAAATTTTGGGAGTTGGTCAGGGAGAACAGAAGTGGGTTGAGAAAACTAAAGAGAAATGGATGATCTGAGGGACTTAGATCTTTAATGACAGTTCAAGAAAATAGGGCCAAGGTTGGGTCAGCTTGCTGCAAGTGTGTCAAAATAAAAAGAATTGACCTAATACCCGCAGCTACTCAGGACTCTGCTACATCTTGGAAAGGCACTAAGAATGTGAGATGTGAGAATGTGTGCATATTTGACAGCAGCTCTGCGTGGTAGATCTAGGAGAAGCATGGGCATGAGGAAAGCTAGGGCAGCTGAGACAGTCTAATTTATGGCATGAAGGTATAAAGTTTTAGGAAAAACTGACAAAATCAATAGTCTCCAACAGAATCTGCAACATCTAGTTCCTACTTTTCAAATGTATAGGTGGAGAAAAAATTTGGCATTTTTATACTTCCTATTAGCAAAACATCCTATAAAAAGAAGGGAAACAAGTAACACTAGAAATGTATACAGTACCCGTGATGGCAACATATAAGCAGATTTAGACTGAATTATATGGGTGCCCCAAGGAGGCTAACAATTTACTGCCTCTTTTAACAGGCATTGTGCAAATATTTAATATTTATTTAGAAAATAAACTGAAGGTTTCATGTCAAAAGGCACAAATGAGGGCTACTGGTGGAAAAGCTCGAACTTCTATGTTTCTCCTTGCTTTTCTGTTACTCTGCTTTTTGGCAAACTTGTACCTTCCACAGGGAATACTAAAGCCCTACAGTTAAAAAACAAAAACAAAAATCCATGTTTCTTGGAAGGTAATTTGCTACTCATCTATTATCACTTGAGCATACTCATTAAGGTCAACCCCAAGGACATGCCAAATAATTCCTTCTAACAGAAGCCACTATACTGGACACCTGAAATTGATATAATATGGAACATCAACTATAATTTTAAAAATTAAAAAATTTTAAATTAATTAATAAAAAAATAATTCAGAATGCAATACTCTTCCTAAGAGTAATTCAGAAAAACACATTTTGCTCCATCTTAATGCATTTCTAGTAATTTCTGCTATAGACTGACACTTAGTGTTTGCTATGCAAAGAGACTCTTTGTCTTTGTACATAGAACTCAGCTTCGATCCTGACACACAAAGAATATGTGGCCTCTGTTACTGGAAAATTCACAGGTATTCCAAAATAGACTTTGAGACTATTTTTCCCTGTAAAAATAAAGCAATACACAAATTTACTTCTTTTTTTGTTTGTTTTTTAAATAATTTAAATTTGCCTGATCTTTAAAAACTGTTGCTCTTTAAGCTAATGCTGTAAAGTATTGTAATTATTTACAGACATCATGCTAAATTTTATGACAGTTTTACTATTCAACTCCATTATTTCTGATGATTTGCTCATCTGCCTTCAGGTTGAATAAATTTTTTCTTCTCTAAATTTCCATTCAACAGCTTTTGCAGCTTTCTTCCTCCAAAAAGAAAAAAATATATATTTTTCTCTTTAGAATATCATTTTCAGATTTTGCATCAACTAGTCTACCTTTTTTACCTTCCCCTTAGCTCCTCATGGCATTTTGTAATCTGAAAGGTCACTTATGAACCATGGCAGACTCCAGAGAGCAATTTTTCTATTTGAAAAAATAGAACTTTTTAAAGTGAAGGAAAATATTAGCAACAATCTTCTAGAAAATACTGTATCTCTCTGAAGGGTAGCATTGGTAGAATTTAGATTCAGCAAAATCTTGCTAAATACTCAAAGGTAATTTTGCTAGAGTGTATTCACTTATTTCCAAAAGTCTGAAACAAAAATAATGCCATCTCTAGCCTACTTGGTGAGAGAGAAAAAGTCTTGTTTATAGTTACAATGAGTTGGAACTAATTCTGTTTCTTTGTTTCTAGTTTGCCTTACTCAATCTAATTGTTAGGGTATATGTATCTTTCTAAATAACATTGTTTGCTTTGAATAAGATGTGACTGAGAAAGAGTCTCAGTTCACAGCCTATGGAATCTATTTGTATCTCCAAGGAAATAGTTGTTTACTACATTGTCATTTGTTCAGAGCACAACACAGAAGTGAATTCCCATCAATATTCATAGTCCCTGTAGCCTCCTGAGGCTCCCTGTGAGATTGTGCTCCATTTAGCTCTAAATCTGTATTCCCATATAGATTTAAACAAGAGAGCTAAGGAAATTTTGAAGTCTTTTGTTCTCACTCACAGTAATATTTAAATAGTCCAGTGGGTATGCAAGTATTGCCTATTCCTTTATTGCTTTGTTATAGTCTACTACAAAAGAGTCACCTTAGGGAAACATAACCTTTTTTGCTTTTTTTTAAATTTCAGATTTTAAAAAACCTTTACCTCTATGCTTACCAGCTTTGTTATATGTCAGTTTTGCTACTTAAATTTACACAAGGTCAGGCATATATAATTTTTTGCAATACTGAAGTTATGTTCTATACTTCTATTCTCACCCAGTATTCTTACACTTACTAGACAGGATAAAACTGGACTTACTTATATTATTATTATCAAACACCACAAAATGTTTGGTATAACTTTAATTATTTAGGAAAATATATATAATGATGATATATATATAATGAAAATATATATAGTTGTGATGACTATATCATTGAAAAAAATTTTCAGGTATATGTCAACTCAATCAGTAGTAAGAGGTTGCCAAAAAATTAGAATTCTAGGAGCGATGTCAAAAACGTGGTGGAGTGAGAGACGTCCCCAGATCTCTCCCCTTGAAACAACAATAAACTGAACATTTAAAAATAACAAAAAAATACACAATCAACACACCAGCACTTCTGAGTGTGAGATCTGTGCATAGGAGCTATCACAGGTCAGAACCCCAGGAGTCGAGTGGAAGATTGGAAGAAACAAAGAAGCTGCCTATCCCAGCTGGAGCTCCCTGCAGGAGGAGGGGGAGGGGAGAAGGTGCAGCAGGTTCCCAGAACAACTTGGCCTGGGAGAGCCATGAACACGCAGCCTGTGGCAGTGCTCATGGATCAGGGCAGAAAGCAGAGAAGTGGGGACAGCAGAGAAACAACAAGTGATTATTACCAGCCATGGTTGCAAAACGCGAGGCTGAGCTGTAGCCACCATCCCCCAACCAAGCGGGCCCCTCCCCCAAATCCTCTGAGTGAACACTGCAGAGTCCCAGGGGAATTTGATAAAACACTACTGAAACTGTCACTAACACAGACAGGGACTGAGATTGAGGGTAGCGAGCATGATTCATTATCTATAAGAGAAAAAAGGCATTAATAAGACTTTATATAAAACAAAGATCCAAGAGGCTTAGACACCACCTACTGGAAACCAAAAGAAAAATGCCTTCTTTGCAACAAGCTAAAGAGAGACCTTTATAGAATAAATCTTTCCAGAAAAAAAATCAGAATACACTTCCATTAATGCCCAGATGGAGAAATAGTCCATTAAACACCATGAACAACGAAGGTGGCAAGGCATTTCAGAAATAAAGAGAAATCTACAGAAAATAAGCTTATGAACATAGAAATATGAGACTTAAATGTCAGAGAATTCAGGATGGTACTTCTGAAAAAACTCAATGAGACCCAAAACGAATCATATCAACAATTTCAGAAACTGAAAAAACAGCTAAATGAGCAGAATGAGTCCTTTAGCAAGGAGATTGAAACTATCAGAATGAACTGAATAGAACTTCAGGAGAAAAATAAGACACTGCAAGTGTTGAAAAGTGAAATAGCAAGCTTGGGAAATAGAGTTAACCAATTGGAGGAAAGGATCAGTGATATTGAAAACAGAAATCTCGGAATAAATCAGAAGGAAAAAGAGAGAAACCAAAAAATGAAAAATAAAGAAAGAGAAATACAAGAACTAGCTGATACCATCAGGAGAGGAAACACAAGAATAATGAGCATTCTTGAAGGCGAGGAAAAGGAGCAGGGACTAGAAAGCATTTTCAGGCAAATTGTTGATGAGAATTTCCCAAATCTAAGAAATAAGCTGAAGCTTGGAACTCAGGAAGTCAACAGAACACTTACTGGCCTTCACCAAGACACATTGTATTAAAATTATCAAAAATCAATGACAAAGACAGAATTCTCAGGGCAGCCAGGGAGAAAAAAAGGGTAACTTATAAAGGTAAACCCATTAGATTATCGCCGGACTTCTCAGCACAAACCTTACAAGCCAGAAAGGAGTGGAAACAAATATTCAAACTATTAAATGAAAGGAACAACCAGCCAAGAATAATGTATCCAGCAAAGCTCTCCTTTAGATACGAAGGAGAAATAAAGACTTTTCCAGTCATATAAAAACTAATAAATATAAATACTCCACTGCGAGGCCTGAACTACAGGAAATACTGAAAGAGGTCAGTCCACCTAAAACAAAATGACAAAAAAATATATAATTTGGAGTAAAGTGATTATCAGACAAATAGAAGCAGAGGAGTGCAACCCTTACTAAGAAAGGGGCATTATAAGCTTAAACGATAAGAAGAAATTTGGTATAGCAAGATAGTAATGAATGTTCAGCATTCATAGGGACAAATTTAGACAACAATGACTGAAAAGGGGAGGATTCAAAGATCCAGATTTACAAAAGAAAATGGAGATAAGTCACACACAGAAGAAAATGGGCTACTATATATATAACTATCCTTTACATATTCATAATGGTAACCACACGTTAAAGATTCCAAACCGAAGTATATAACATAAAATAAGAAGGACCAGAGGGGAAACCCACAAAAGCCAACCACAATAAAAAAAGAAAAGAAAAAAAAAAACAGACACAAGGACAAGGAAGCAATGGAAACACTGAGGTACCAGAAAGCAAAAGATATAATGGCTACGGCTATAAGAAGACCTCATATTTCAATAATCACACTAAATGTAAATGGATGTGAACTCACCAATTAAAAAGCACAGAGTTGCAGAATGGATCAAAAAAGAAAATCCAACCATATGCTGCCTCTAGGAACACATCTCAGTTCCAAAGAAAAGTATAGACTCAAAGTGAAAGGGTGGAAAATGATATTTCGAGCAAATGGCATTCAGAGAAAAGCTAGATTACCAGTAGTAATATTGGATGAAATAGACTAAAAAATAATTTAAAAAAAGGTAAAGAAAGATACTGATGGACACTTCATAATGATAAAGGGAATCATGAACCAAAAAGACATAACATTTATTAATATCTATGCTCCCAATTGAGGAGCCCTGAAGTATATAAAGCAATTAAAAACAGAACTATAGGGAGAAATAGACCAAAACACTATTGTAGTAGGGGACTTAAATACCCCACTGTTGGATATGGACAGATCGTCCATACAGAAAATCAATAAGGAAATAACATCCTTAAATGACACATTAGACCAACAAGACTTAATTGACATTTACAGAGCCTTTCATCTCAAAACAGTTGCTTATACATTCTTCTCTAGTGCTCATGGAACAATCTCATGAATTGGCCATATTTCTGGGGCACAGAAATAGCCTCAACAATATGAGGGTTGAAATATATGAAAAATGAAATATATGAATAATATGAAGGTTGAAAACAGACAAACTATATTCTCCACTAGTAATACTTTGAAATTGGAGATCAACTGCAAAAAGAAAGTGAAAAGAACCACAAATATATAAAGATTAAACCATGTGCTACTGAATAATGACTGGGTCAAAGAATAAATAAAAAGAAAACTCAGATATATATAGAAACAAATGATAATGATAGTACAACATATCAAAACTTTTGGAATATGGCAAAAGCAGTCATAAGAGGTAAGTTCATATCATTACGGGCCTATCAAAAAACAAGGATGAGTCCAAATAAAAAACTTAATGCTTCATATTAAAAAAACTAGAAAAGGAAGAACAAATGAAGCCTAAAGTTAGCAGAAGGAAAGAAATAATCAAAATTAGAGCAGAATTAAATGAAATTGAAAACAAAAAGAAAAAGAAAAAAGAAATGCAACAAAGAGCTGGTTCTTTGAGAAGGTTAATAAAATTGACAAACCTCTGGCTA
>NW_011888878.1:964065-964474 GCF_000151845.1 Pteropus vampyrus | reverse complement strand
GAGTCCAAATAAAAAACTTAATGCTTCATATTAAAAAAACTAGAAAAGGAAGAACAAATGAAGCCTAAAGTTAGCAGAAGGAAAGAAATAATCAAAATTAGAGCAGAATTAAATGAAATTGAAAACAAAAAGAAAAAGAAAAAAGAAATGCAACAAAGAGCTGGTTCTTTGAGAAGGTTAATAAAATTGACAAACCTCTGGCTAGACTCACTAAAGAAAAAAGAGAAAGGACAAAAATAAATAAAATCAGGGATGAAAAATGTTACAACAGACCGCAGAATACAGAGAATCATATGAGAATAATATGTGAAAGTATATAAGACCAAATTTAATAACCTAAAAGAGATGGACAGTACTTAGAGAAATACAATCTTCTGAGACTAAATAAAGAAGAACTGGAAAATCTAAA
>NW_011888878.1:962916-963844 GCF_000151845.1 Pteropus vampyrus | reverse complement strand
GAATCTGTATGTAGAAAACCCTAAAGACTCCACAAGAACACTACTGAAAACAATATGCAAATACAGTAAAGTCTCTGCATACAAAATCAATGTTCGAAAATCCAGTTTTTCTATACTCTAATAATGAAGCATCAGAAAAAGAAGTGGAAAAAAATTCCTTTTGCAATTGCAACAAAAAGAATAAAATATCTAGGAATAAATTTAATGAAACAAGTGAAGGACCTATATAATGAAAACTATAAGACTCTATTAAAGAAATCGAGACAGATACATAGTAATGGAAAGATATTCCATGTTCTTGGATTGGAAGAATCAACATAGTTAAAATGGCCTTATTACCAAAAGCATTATACAGATTTAATGAAATCCCCATCAAAGTCCCATAGGCATTTTTTTAAAAAAAATAGAACAAAAAATCATCAGATTTTTATGGAAGAACAAAAGACTTCAAATTGTCAAAGCTGTCCTGAGAAAAAAGAACGAGGCTGGAAGCATCACTCTACTTGACTTCGAATTATACTACAAAGCAACAGTGATCAAAAAGGCATGGTATTGGCAGAAAAAAGTGACACGCAGACCAGTGGAACAGAATCCAGAGTCCAGAAATAAACCCATGTTTATGTTTACATGGGCACATAATTTTCGACAAAAAAAAAAGCCAAAAAACATACAGTGGAGAAAGGAAAGCCTCTTCAATAAATCATGCTGGGAAAACTGGAAAGCCAACTGCAAAAGAATGAAACTAGACTGTTGTCTATCACCACACAACAAAATTAACTCAAAATGGATTAAAGACCTGAATCAATTAAGTGCACAGAAGAAAATATAAGAACATAGGAACTAAACTCATGGTCCTTGGACTAAAAAAAGATTTTATGAATTTGACCTCAAAGGCAAGGTAGTAATAAAAACAGAAATAAATGAATGG
>NW_011888878.1:959545-961387 GCF_000151845.1 Pteropus vampyrus | reverse complement strand
CCCATGACTATTTTGTAGTTATCAATTTGTACCTCTTAATCCCCTCCTTCTTTCACTCATCCCCCAAAAGTTCCCTCCAATTTGGCAACTATCAAAATGTTCCCTGTATCTATGAGTTTGTTTCTGTTTTGTTGTTGTTGCCGTTTCTCCTGTTCTTTATATTCCACATATAAGTAAAATCATATGACGTTTGTCTTTTTCTGTCTGGCTTACTCCACTCAGCACAATATCCTCTAGGTCTTTCAGATAGATACCCAGAAGTGGAATAACTGGGTCCTTCATTCCTCGTCCCTTGTTATAGCCTTTGTTTTAAAGTCTATCTTGTCTGGTATAACTCTTCTATCCCAACTTTCTTTGTTTCTCTTTGTTTTTTTCTTTGTTTCCATTTTCATGATACATCTTTTTTCATCCTTTTACTTTCATTCTGTGCATGTCTTTTGATAGAGATGTAGTTATTGCCATTTTAGTATTCATATTTTTATTATATTTTTTTCTTAGTATTAGAGAAGTCCCTTTAATATTTCTTATAATACTGATTTGGTGGTGATGAACTCCTTTAGCTTCTTCTTGTATAGGAAGCTCTTTATCTGTCTTTCAATGCTAAATGATTGCTTGGCTGGGTAGAGTAATCTTGGTTGTAGGTCCTTGCTTTTCATCACTTAGAATATTTCGTGCCAGTCCCTTCTAGACTGCAAAGTTTCTATTGAGAAATTAGCTAACAGTCTTATGAGAGCTCCCTCGTAGGTGCCTAACTGCTTTTTTCTTGCTACTTTTAAGATTATTTGTCTTTAACATTTGGCATTTTAATTTTGGTGTGTCTTCATGTGGGCCTCTTCGGGTTCATCTTGTTTGGAACTCTGCATTTCCTGGGCTTGTATGTCTATTTTTTTAACCAGGATAGGGAAGTTTTCCATCATTATTTCTTTAAATAGGTTTCAATTCCTTGCTGTCTCTCTTCTCCTTTGGTATCTCTAGGATGTGAATGTTGGTATGCTTGATGTTATCCCAGAGGCTCCTTAAACTATCTTCATTTGTTTTGGGCTTCTTTTCTTGTTACTGTTGTGTAGGGTATTTTCTGCTATCTTATCTTCTAAGTCATTGATTCAGTCCTCTGCTTTATCTAGTTTACTGTTGATTTCCTCTAATGTATGCTTTAATTCAGTCATTGTATTCTTTATTTCTGACTGGTTCTTTTTTACACTTTTTTCTATCTCTATTTTTATGTTTTGTATCTCTGTTGAAGTTATCATAGATATCATTGTGCATCCTTAGAAACAGTGTTTTGAACTCTTTCATCTGGTAGAACGCTTGTCTTGATTTTGTTTAGTCCTTTCTTTGGAGCTTTGTTCTGTTTTTTCATTTGAGACATGTTTTTTTTTGTTTTGCCATTTTGGCTGCCTCCCTGTCTTTGTTTCTATGTTTTAGGTAGAGCTGCTATGTCTCTCAGACTTAATAGAGTGGACTTATGTAGTAAATGTTCTGTGGGATCCAGTGGTGCAGTCTCCCTGGTCACCTGATCTGGGTTCTCCAATAGTGTCCCTTATGAAGGTTGTATGTGCCCTCCTGTTATAGTTGAGCCTTGGTTGATGTTTTCACATCAGTGGCAGGAACTGACACTTAAACTGATTGATTGCGAGGACTGTCCATAACTACGGTGAAGGAGCTATTGTACAGGAGCTGACTCTACAGAGCAGGATATGTTTTAGCAGAGCTCTGGTACCTGCCCACTCTGTCCTTTGGATGTGCTTGCAAATTTTTATTTAAATTGATACATTCCATTAAATAACTTCTTACTTAGAAAATAGTATAATATGCGACAGGTAAAACTTTAAAAAAAGGGAG
>NW_011888878.1:947421-959495 GCF_000151845.1 Pteropus vampyrus | reverse complement strand
GTAAATGTTCTGTGGGATCCAGTGGTGCAGTCTCCCTGGTCACCTGATCTGGGTTCTCCAATAGTGTCCCTTATGAAGGTTGTATGTGCCCTCCTGTTATAGTTGAGCCTTGGTTGATGTTTTCACATCAGTGGCAGGAACTGACACTTAAACTGATTGATTGCGAGGACTGTCCATAACTACGGTGAAGGAGCTATTGTACAGGAGCTGACTCTACAGAGCAGGATATGTTTTAGCAGAGCTCTGGTACCTGCCCACTCTGTCCTTTGGATGTGCTTGCAAATTTTTATTTAAATTGATACATTCCATTAAATAACTTCTTACTTAGAAAATAGTATAATATGCGACAGGTAAAACTTTAAAAAAAGGGAGAGGGACTTAAAATTTAATGAAATCATATAAAAAAGTAATTCTTGATGGTAAGGTAATTAAAATACAAGTCTAAATACCAATGGAAGGCCTGGAATGTTGTTTTATAGAGTCTTTTTTCAAAAGTAATTTGTACCATTTGCCTAGAATGGTTTAGAAAATGTAAACTTAAAAATATGTGGAGAAAAATAAGTAATTGAAATAGAAATAAGAAGTCATCCATTTTAATATAATCTTTTCAATATGCATTTAAGTTTCTGATGCCAATTCAGATAAATATAAACATATTTATAAACATAATATAAACATATATATCTGTCTCTCCTACTGAAAACAACTAAAAACCTATAGATGCATTAAGCAGCTATCTGAAAACTAAAAAATAATATGGTAGAATGAGAAAGGGAAACCAGAACTCAAAATAAGACTGTGTGGAGGTGAGTTTCTTTTTCTTTTTCCCTGGTAGTTCCCAGCCTGGACTGAAAAGCAGCACAGAGGCCAGAATCGCACTCTGGATATAGGTAGAAAGAACTATAAGAGAAAACCTTTATTTTTGATCTAGATATTAAGAAAGGGAGCCCCTGGGCTGAAGGAGAGTTTAAAAAAATGCATCCCCCCGCCCCCGCCCCATTCTCTGCATCCTAGTCCCAGGCAAACCCATGGCAGTGGTGTTAGGACTGGACAGCAGCAGCTGGAGAGGCATCTAAACTCTGAGGGAAAGAAATTCTTCATTCTAACAAGAGGAACTACTGTCCTGAAAATGTGAAGGAGTAACTCAATTCTTTTTTTTCTCTTTTTATAGTCCTACTGCTTGGCTCCAGTAGCAGACAAAACTGTGAGAAAAACAAAACAGAGTGGGGAACATAAAGCCCTAGCTCTCTAGACAGAAGAGAAAAGTGGGGGGCCTCTGAGAGCCAGAGAATATCAGAGAGACTGAAAAGAGGAGAGAATTCAAGAAAATGATCCTATAAAGTTGTATATAATCTGAGCATGAATTTGACCCTAAACAACACAGTAAAGGCACTGAGAACTGAACTATTGATAGATCACTCCCAAAGACCTCATACTGACCTCTGAATGCTACATACAGGGTCAGGGCCAATTAGCACTGCAAACTTCTTGAAAAATGAACCAACTTAGAGCCATAGCACACAGAACGTAATTTGGAACTTTCAACCTAAACCTAAACAGGTTTATTAACTGATAAAGTGCACACACATGCATATAAACATACACTAACAATCTTCACAGGAATTAAAATGGACTTATAATTTCATAACAATAAATATACCAAATGTCCAGGATACAATTTAAAATTAGCATATAAAAACCAGGGAAATCTTGATGACCTAAAAAAGAATAGAAAACAAATAGATGTCAATCTTGAGATGATGTAGATGCTATCTAACAAAGATAACGACTTCAAGAAATAAAGGTAAATGGAAATACAGTCAGTAATATTATAATAATTATGTATGGCACCAGGTGGATACTAGACTAATCTCTTCATAAACTGTATAAAAGTCTAGCCACTATGCTGTACACCTGTACACCTGAAACTAATATAAAATAATATTGAATGTCAACTTTAATTTGAATTTTTTTAAATTGAAAAGAAAGAAAGGAAAAAAGAAGGAAAGAAAAAAGTAGAGGTGAATATTTTTTAAAAGACAGAAACACAGAAAGTCTCTACAAGGAAACAAATAATATAAAAAAGAACCAAATAAAAAATTTAAAACTAAAATACAAAATAACTGAAACAAAAATTCTTTGGAAGGACTCAATAACCAAATAAAGAAGACGGAAGAGTCAAAGAATTAAAGACATTTCAATAGCAATTATCTAATCAGAACAATAAGAAAAAATGAAAAATGAAACTGAGCCTCTTGGATGTGTCAGACAACATGAACACTTTTAATATTTGTGTAGAGTTACAGAGAAAAGGAGAAAAGAAGGTACATAAAACATTTTGAAAAACAAATGCTGAAAACTTAACAAACTGGCTAAATACATAAACTTGCAAGTTCAAGAAGCTCAGCTAATCCCAATTAGAATAAACACAAAGAAATCCATACCTAGAAAAATCATAATCAAATGTCTGAAAATTGAAGACCAAAAAAGTCTTAAAAGCAGCAAGAGAGAAATGATATATTATCTATAAGGGACCATGGTTTGAATGAGAATTGATTTCTCATCAGAAACCATGGGTACTAGAACAACATTTTTAAAGTGCTGAGAGAAAAGAACTGTCGAACCAGAATTCAACATTCCGGTATTCAAAAAAATATATCATTCAGGAATGAAGGAGAGATAAGTACATTCTCAGGTGCAGGAGACCTAAGAAAATTTATTGCCAGCATATCTTCTCTAAAGGAAATATTAAAGTAAATTCTTCAGATAAAAGGGAAATGATAATAGAGGGAAAATGGTAACTTCAGGAACGAAGGAAAACCAACAAAAATAGTAAATATCTGTGTAAATATAGTAGATTAATTTTTCCCTTAATTTGTTTAAACTATTTAATGATTCAAAGCAACATTATAACATTATTAAGAATAGAAGGGAAGTTCCTCAACATGATAAAGAGCATTTATGTAAAACCCACAGCTAACATCATATGCAATGTGAAAGACTGAAAACTTACTTCTTAAAATCAAGAATAAAACAAGGATACCACTTTTACCACTGTCATTAAGCATTATACTAGAAGTTCTAGCTATAGCAATTAAACGTTAAAGAGAAATAAAAGACATCCAAATTGGAAAGAGAGAAATAAAATTATCTCTGTTCACAGATGAAATAATCCTATATGTGGAAAATCTCAAAGAATACACAAGAAAACTAATAGAGCTAATAAATGAACTCTTTAAAGTCTTAGGGTATAAAATCAACACATAAAAATCAATTGTGTTTCTATATACCATCACTGGACAATATGAAAAGTAAATTAAGGAAGGAATTCCATTTACAAAAGCATTTAAAAGAACAAAATACCTAGGAATGAATTTAACCAGACTTGAAAACTACAAAACACTACAGAAAGAAATTTAGTAAATGAAAATGTATCTCATGCTCATGGATAGGAGAATTTAATAAAGTTAAGATGTCCTTACTACACAAAGCAATCTACAGATTTATTTCGACCCCTATCAAAACTCCAATAGCCTTTTTTACAGAAATAGAAAAACTGATCCTCAAATTTATGTGGAATGCAAGTGTACCATACTATAAAGATATAATCAAAAGAATGTGATACTGACGTACAGATAGACATATAGAACAACAAAATAGAATTAAAAGTTCAAAAATAAATTCATACAGTTGTGGCTAGCTGATTTTGACAAGGGCACCAAGTCTATTCAATAGGGAAAGAATAGTCTCTTCAACTGGTGGTTCTAAAACAACTAGATTTCTACATGCAAAAGAATGAAGTTGGACCTCTACCCCCACACCATGTACAAAAATTAACTCAAAATTGATCAATGACCTAAATATAATAAATTTTAGAAAAAATATAGGGTAAATTTTCAAGAACTTAGATTTGACTAAGGAGTCAAAGTTATGACACTAAAAGCACAAGCAACAAGAGAAAAAGTAGGTAAGTTAAACTTTATCAAAATTTGAAGCTTCTGTGCATCAAAGAACATTATCAAAAAAGTGAAAAGAGAGTCCATACAATGAAAGAAAATTTTTGCACATTGTGTATCTGATAATGGTTTAATATCCAGAATATAAAAAAGAACTCCTAAAACACAACAAAAATCTAAACAACTCAATACAAAAATTGGCAAAAGACTTAAATAAACATTTCTCCAAAGATATACAAATATCGAAATTATTACCCGAAAAGGCGCTCAACATCACATCACAACTACTAGGCTGTTTTATCATAAAACAACAAAAAACAACATGTAATTTATATTTTTAAAAATTTCTAAAATTCAATAACAAAAACACAAGCTAACTTAAAAATGGCAAAGGACTAAAATAGACATTTCTCCAAAGAAGATATACATGAAAAGATGCTCAATGTCATTAGTCATTAGGGAAATGCAAATCAAAGCCATAAAGAGATATCACTTCATACCCATTGGATAGCTATAGTAAAAAATATATAATAAGTGTTGACAAAGGTATGGAGAAATTGGAACCCTTATTGTTAGTGGGTATATAATATTGTGAGCATTTTTAAAAAACAGTTGACTAGTTCTCAAAATATTAAACATAAAGTTACCATATGATCCAGTAATTTTACTCACATTTATACACCCAAGAAAAATTAAAACATATGTCCATGTAAAAATTTATAAAAAAATGTTAATAGCAGCACTTCCTAATAGTCAAAAATTGGTAACAATCCAAATATTAATCAACTAATGAATAATAAATAAAATGTGGTATAATTCACTCAATGTATATTATTTGAAAATAAAAAGAAATGAAGTCCTGATACATGCTACCACATTGCTGATCCTTAAAAGCATTTTACTAAGTGAAAGAATCAAATCACAAAAGACAGATATTATATGATTCCATCTATTGAAATATCTAGAATAAGCACTTCCATAGAGACAAAAAGCAGATTGATGGTTGTTTAGGACTGGAAGTGGGAAAGGGGAAGAGAGATGGGGATTGATTGCTTAGCGCTGATGATATGGGGTTTCTTTTAGGAGGCGTAAAAATGTTTTAAAATTAGACTGTGGTGATGATGGTTGCACAACCATGTAAATATATTTTAAACCATCAAGTTATATATATTAAGTGAGTAAAATTTTAATGTTAATTATATCTCAATAAAACAGTTTAATACATTTGTTATTCTACTATAAAATACGTATACTAAAATTTTTCTGTCTCCTACGAGCTTTAAAAATATAGGCCTCTAAGTTATGTCCTTTACTTGGAACTTAATTCTAACAGAGGTATTTACTGTCAGAATCACCCCAATTCTAAATTATACAAGCCAAAATTGATGTGTTGGTAGTTAAAGATATTCGTGTTAATTTTAAAATTAACATAGAATGTTTAACACTCAAAGCCAAATATCATAGAAATGATATTTAACATAAAGATGTCTTAAGTGCAGTTTTTATATAATCATTTCTGCATTGTAACCAGGCAACTAATATTTTGCAGTAAAACTGCTCATGTGAAATTGTGTTGCAAACTTTCGGGAAGAAGAAAGATATAAAAAAATCTTAAGTACAAAATAAAAGCCTATGATTATGAACCAGTCTTGCACAATACCGTAAAGTAGACATCCAACATATGTAGATTTCTGTGGATTTGGGGGTAAATTCAATCTCATAAACAGCACAGCCTTTCCTGGATTCTGTAAGCAACATTATTATCATTCTCACAGAATATTAGTGATGAAAAAAATATTGACCATCCAATGACAGTGTTTACAGATAAGAAAATAGTGACTCACTCATTAAAGATGAAACTACAAAATTCAGAGAGCTAGATCATGACAAGGTTTACAGGAGAATCAAGGGCTCCTGATTACTTGTTTGATTTTCTTTCAATTAGTCTCAGGCTGCCTAATTTGTTAAGTCCACTGGGTGAAAAGGAATGTAACTAAACCTTAGTATAACTTTAGAATTGACCCTGTCAGCTATTTTTTCATTGTGTGCAGCTGTTTAAATGTATTGTCTTCAGCAAAAAGCAATGTAAGTAATTGCATAGCATAAAAGTAAATGTTAAATTATAAGTAAATTATTCTGCAAGCCTATCACACTAAGTTTATGGCCATTTCATCATATTGCAGCAGCACACAGAACAACAATTAGAGAGAAAGAAATGTTCTAAATTGAGATCTCAACTTTCTGAGAACTCATCTCCTTGAAGGCATCTCCTAACATTGTTTATGTCATTATTTTTCATTTCAGTTTTTCAACTGTCAGCTTTTCTTTTATATACACACTTATCGTGATCTTTTTTTTTCCTTTCAGCAGATAGCCAAACACTGGAAGATTTTAAATTAAATGTCTCTTAGTTTGAGTATAGATAAATCCTGAATAATAAACCAGGACCTTAGCAATCATTTGTTAGCTTTTCTTGAGGACTCTCCCGTGAAGGTCATTTTTAGCACATTCATTTGACAGATGAGAACACAGACCTTATTTGAGAAAATTATTTTGACTGAGGTGGCAAAATAAGTTTTGCTCAGAGTCCAGAATAATGTCCAAGGTCATGTAAGCATACTTAGTTTCACATTTTACTCATCTCTCTAATCTTCAAAAGAGAAATACAACCTATTCATTTTTCAAATCCCTTTTTCTTCCAGCTGTTTTTCTCAGAGCTCCAACTTTCCAGAGAAGCTAACGCTGTTTATATAGTCTCTTTTACTTAACCCAAACAATTCTCCACAAGATACAGAAATTTGTGACAGTCATATCAATTACCTAGAAAGTATTCGTGTGTATGTATTTATGCAAGTGAAGTGAGTAATTTATTCAAAATGTATTCACCCAACAGTAGTTTTGCGAAGCCTACTATGTAATAGGTACAATACTAGGTACAATACTACACATTTTAAAATCCCAAACACAATGTGAAATCTCAGTGACATTAAAATATCCAGGGTGTTTATGAGACTTTCCAGAAGAAGATAATCCAGAAATTAGTGACTTCTCTAGAAAGGGGCTCTATATGTATAGCGTTAGATTGGCATATTTTGTAAGTGAAAACTAGGGGGAGGATCAGCTCAGAGTCAATTTCTTCACATGTATCTCCTCTCTTCCTACCCTGCTCTAGCTCTGCGAAAAGGTGAGGAAATTCAAATAAATATATATATATATATTAGGCATACTCTATGCCCACCTAAATTATTAAAATAATTGATAAAATTCTGTCTTGTCACTACTGACTGTATGAAGAGCAAATGACTTCATCCTGTATAACAATGAATAAAGTGATAAAAATAAGTACTATATTATATGTACTATATTCTAGGAATATAGTACATATAAAATGCTTAACACAATGCCATACACAGTAATTGCTTAATAATATTAGCAATTTTTAGTTGCTATTGATATCTCAACTAATTGTATAAATAGCTCTTTTCAAATGCGCTTCATACTTCCATCTTAATAGAATGAGTAGAAAGAGAAGAAAAGAAAGAAAACAATTAGAAAATGTTGACGCTGATGTTTTAAGTGAAAAAAAATGACATGTATGCACACACAAATACTTTCTAGGCAATTGATATGGCTGTCACAATTTTCTGTATCTTGCAGAGATTTATTTGGGTTAAACAAAAAATGCTATATATCATTAATGTTACCCTATTTTTGTGATATTTACTCAGTGTTTTATTTGCTTCTTACCATGAGATAGGTAGGCAGGTAGGTAGAGCTAACACTATTTAAAACTAAAAAAATAAATAAATAAATAATAAGGATCAAAGAAGTTTAAGTAATTTTACAAGGCCATATAGCTAGTAAAAGGTTGAAGTAGAACTTAATCACTTCTCCAAATTCCAATCTTGTTGTTTTTATAGTTTCTTCTCAAATTCAGAAAACAGTAGAATCATGGTTTAATTTAACAAGTATTTTCAGAGTGACTGATATGTGTCAGACATTGTGTATAAAATGTTACAGAAAGAAGTTACCTTTCTTTCACATGTGGTCTCTGACATTATGTGGCTAAAATACAGAGGAAGATGTACAGATAAAGAGGCAATTGTAAAGCGGAAATACGGGGAGATATGGGAGCACGTGGTAAGAGCATTTAATCCATGGAAGTTTAGGGAAGAGTCTCAGAAGGAGTGATATCTAAGTTGAGACATAAAGTGTGAGTATAAATCAGCATGATGAAGTATACATTGGTCAGGGATAGAGAAGAGCCTGTGTGGAGGCTCAGAGACAAAAGTGCAAATCATGACAGTGAGAGTAGACTCTCAACCATAGGGTGAGGCTGTGGACTGAATGAGCGATGAGGTTGAAGGGTCCAGGTAATACAGTCTCCCTGAGAGCCATGATAAAAATGATAGCTTTATCCCAATTTTGGATTTAGAGCTTATTACATGTTTTAAGCAAAGGAATGAAGTAATTAGACTTACCTTTTAAAATGAATCATTTTAGTAAAGGAATAAATTAGGAAAAAAAAGAAAATGATGGTCACATCTTCTACTGAACTTTGCTTTCACAAAAGCCATTAGGCTTGTGTAAATAATTAACAGGTGAACAGCCCTACAGTGAAATACAGTTAGGCCAGTGAAAAATACTATGACTTAAGGCATCTTCAAAGCTAAACAGGCTTGGCCTGACAAAATGTTCTGGTGAAGTTAACTGTGGAAGGCCATCTGTTTAGTGACTGTCGAGGTGGTTTTAAAGAAAAACAAGCATTTTGCACTCAGTTGGAATTCTGTAACAGGTTGTTTGCCATGGCTTTCTACTTGTAAGGAAAGATTTACAACAGGAAAGGCAGTTCAGATAGTTGAGACATGGGCATTTACTGAGCATCCTGAAGCTGTTCCATTCCCATAAAGGAGAAAGTGCCATTTTTTCAATTTCAGACTTTTGTTTTTTCTCAAGCTCCTAACATGACTTCGTACCTTCAGCAAATGGTCTTGCCTCCTAAGTCATAGAGAAATAAAGGCAATTTTATCATGTGAGTTTCCTCATTTTCTCTCCGTATCATATGCAAATATTCTATTCCTCACCCTCCCTCAATTTATCCACTCTATTACATTTGAAATGAAAGATAATTTTGACTCTTAAGTCTAATTCTTGATCTTAATTCTCCTTTCATTCCCTCACTTTTGATTAGAGCCTCACTAAGCCAATTTTCTCCTTTCTCCTGTAGTCTGCCTCTCCCTTTTGCTTGATCTCTCCCAAAGCTTATTAATACACTCAAGTCTTTCTCATCTAAAAAATAAAAATGTTTCCTTACATAAAGATAGAAATGTTGACTGGAGTTCAATTTTACAAAACTCATGATTGTACCAGAATTTGGGCAAGAGGAAGAAAGTGATGAAGAGAAAGAGAGAAAATTACTTCCTTAATCTCATGCTTTTCTATTATTCTCTCTTTTGCCTTCTCTTTTAAACATCTTGGCTATGGTCTAAACTTGCTACTGTAATGCCCCATCTTCCACCATCTCAATTCATCACACTGAAATCTAGCCTCTATAGATGTCATAGCTGTTTCTCTTACAAAGATTATTACAGATTGCCCATCCATTGAAGCTTTTTGAAACTTAGGTGGGTCAGGATGGCTAGAGTGGGCTGGAATTGAATATTTCTTTTCCCCCAGGTCAGTTAGGCTCTGATAATACTCCAGTAGCTTAGGATCTGGTTCATCAACTTCCCCCGAAGAGAGGCCTTGTTAAGGAGAAAAAGAGTGTTCTGGTGTGTTTCAAAAAACAATTTCTTTCCTCACACTACTGCCAGGAGCTCAAGGGTGTTTTTCTCCAATATTTACTGTGAGAGCCTGGTTGAGCTCATGGAGGAGCTCACACAATTATGGGAACTCCCCTATGATTGCATGCCTCTAGGGCTTTTAACACTCAGAGTTGTGCACACTGAGCCTGCACCAATTCATCAATTATAGTCCAAATTTTCCTGCCTCGTGCTAGTTTTCTTGGAGGTTTCTGCCGAAAGTCTCTGCTTCGGTGAGCCATGATTCCTGTATTCAGTTGTCTGTCTCTAATCTTAGGAGGAATGGTTTGTCCTGTGTCTTCACTTCTTTTATGGATCCAATAAGAGTTGCTAATTTTTTAGTCTGTTCAGATTTTTTCTTGTTGCTAGAAAAAATACCAACTTCCAAGCTTTTTACTTGGAAACTGAAGTCCATAAGCCATTTTTTTTTATCTGCCACTTTTTTAGACTTTTAATAGTCCTGGTAGTTTATCACAACGGATTTTTCTATTTAGAAGAGATCACCTACTTATAATGATATTTTCATTTCTTCTATTTAACTCTTACTATTTTTATGTTCCCCTGTCCCACCAACCTTATCTTATAACATTGTCTGGAATTGCTAGTAATTTTATATCAGGAGGAGTAAAAATTGTCATCTTTGTCTTATTCTTTGACTTGATGGAAGCATGAATAGTTTTCTCCATTAAATATGTTTTAATAGATGTTTTTAATATATGGTATCTTCAAGTTAATAAATTTTCTGATTATTTTTATAATAAAGAATTGTTTCTTTCAGTCAAGATGGAAAAGTAAGTAAGTAAATGCTCCTCTCATGACCACATCAAAATTACTACTAACTACAGAACAACCATCATTGAGAATCAACTAAAGTCTAGCTGAACAGAAGTCCTATAACTAAGGACATATAGAAGAAGCCATGTTGAGACTAGTAGGAGAGGCAGAGTCACACATCAGTGTGTGGCGATAAAAATTGGGACAGATATTTCAACTGGAGAGGAACACAGGGTCCCAGCCCTACACCAGGCTCCCCAGCCCACAGTCCAGTGTGGGAAGAGAAGTCTCCACAACTTCTGGCTGTAAAAACCAGCAGAGATTGTGGCTGAGTGAGACAAAGACTGCTGGGGTCCAGGCATTCCCTTTAAAGATCTCGATTGTGGTCTTATTTGCAGATAGACTCACTCTTTCTAACCTCCAGTGCTGGGGCAGCAGCCTGAAAGGTGCCAAGGACATACAGGGAGGAACTGAATTGTCTGGCTTCAGAACAGGATCTGGAAGGGCAGCTTTCTCTCAGACAGCAGTGCTAATAGAATCCATTGTGTCTTTGTTAAGCTCTCTCCCATCCCAGCCACCATATCTGAGTCTCCATCAGTCTGCACCTTGACGGTTCCCTGAGACCTCACCCTACCCAACATGCAGGCCCACACAAGCTGTTTCCAGTGGCTTTTCCATTCAAATGGCCTCTCTTGGCTCATGCTGTGGATTTCCAAAAATTTCTCAAAATGAGACAATCAACATCTGGCCTCAGCATGCTCCATACCTCTTGCTAAGAAGACCCAAGCAGGACACTAGTGGCATTTGGTCTCAATTTGTAGCTTGGCCTCTCAAGGCACTTTTAGCCCCAGCACAGTTGGCAGCCATCTGTGGATTGGTTGGTGGCTCATGACAGGTGGCCCTAGCAGAGCAAAGACTTCAGTTGAACTTGGCTAAGTGGAAGGCTTCTCCCAGCAGGCCCCAGAGCTGGCATCCCCGGTGGCCGACTTCAGGCTGAGACAGAGCACCACCAGGGACTACCTCTGAGGACAACACACACAGAGGGAAGACCTGGCAAGCACCAGAGACCTGGTAAAGCAAATTCTCAGCCCCCAAAAAACAGTTCCATCACAGTAGTCACCATCTAGTCTCCACAAACAATCAGCCTATGGGTCAATCTTTCCCATTGATGTACACACAGCAACCAAGTCTCAACTACAACAGGAGACCACGCATAATCCTTACAAGGGACACAACTGGAGCACCCAGCTCAGGTGACCACTGGTCCCCATAAGACACCAACTACATAAGTCTACTAAGACCAAGAGACATAGCAGCTCTATCTAATATAGAAAAACAACAACAACAACAAAAGTTAGGCAACCAAAATGGAGAGACAAAGAGAAATGTTCCAAATGAAAGAACAAAACAAAGCTCCAGAAAAAGAGCTAAACAAAATGGAGTCAAGCAATCTACCAGATGCAGAGTTCAAAATACTGCTTATAAAGATGCTCAATGAACTTAAGGGAAGGGTAATGAACTCAGTAATAACTTTAAAAAAAAA
>NW_011888878.1:940824-947371 GCF_000151845.1 Pteropus vampyrus | reverse complement strand
TGATGTACACACAGCAACCAAGTCTCAACTACAACAGGAGACCACGCATAATCCTTACAAGGGACACAACTGGAGCACCCAGCTCAGGTGACCACTGGTCCCCATAAGACACCAACTACATAAGTCTACTAAGACCAAGAGACATAGCAGCTCTATCTAATATAGAAAAACAACAACAACAACAACAAAAGTTAGGCAACCAAAATGGAGAGACAAAGAGAAATGTTCCAAATGAAAGAACAAAACAAAGCTCCAGAAAAAGAGCTAAACAAAATGGAGTCAAGCAATCTACCAGATGCAGAGTTCAAAATACTGCTTATAAAGATGCTCAATGAACTTAAGGGAAGGGTAATGAACTCAGTAATAACTTTAAAAAAAAAGAAAGGAAACATAAAAATGGAGATAGATACCATAAAAAATAACCAGTCAGAAATGAAGAATACCTTAGAGAGAATCAGCAGTAGATTAGATGAAGTGGAAGATCGAATCAGTGATTTGGAATATAAGAAAGCAGAAAACACCCAATCAGAATATCAACAAGAAAAAATAATCCAAAAAAATGAGGATAGTTTAAGGGACTTCTGAGATAACATCAAGTGTAACAACATTCATATTATATGGGTTCTGGAAGGAGAAGACAGACAGAAAGGCACTGAAAACCTGTTTGAAGAAATAATGACAGAAAACTTCCCAAACCTGGTGAACAAAATAGACTTAAAATCCCAGGAAGTACAGAGAGTTCTAAAAAGATGAACCCAAAGAAATCCACACCAAGACACATCATAGTCAAATACCTAAGATTAAAGACAAAGGGAGAATCTTAAAAGCAGCAAGAGAAAAGCAATTAGTTATCTACAAGGGAGCTCCAATAAGATTATCAGCTGATTTCTCACCAGAAATTTTGCAGGCCAGACAAGATTGACATAGAATATTTGAAATAATGATAAGCAAGGATTACTCTACCCAGCAAAATTATCATTTAGAATCAAAGAACAGATAAAGTATTTCCCAGACAAAAATGCTTTATCACCACCAAATGTTTATCACCACCAAACTAGTATTATAAGAAATGTTAAACATATTACTTTTTTAAAAAGGGGGGGAAAAGATAAAAAATATAAATAATAAAATGGTAATAACTACATATCTATCAACAATTATTTTAAATGTAAATGGATTAAATATTACAATCAAAAGACATAGGGTGGCTGAATATATAAGAAAACAAGACCTTTACTTATTCTGCCTACAAGAGACTTACTTTAGATTGAAAGACACACACAGATTGAAAGTAAAGAGATGGAAAAAAGATGTTTTATGAAAATGGAAATGAAAAAATAAAAAGCTAGGGTACCATTACTTATACCAGATAAAAGAGACTTTAAAACAAAAGCTAAAACAAGAGACAAAGAATGACCCAGTAATTCTACTTCTGGGTGTTTATATGAAGAAACCCAAAACACTATTTCAAAGGGAAATATGCATCTATATATTAATTACAACATTATTTACATACAATAGTCGAGACATGGAGGCAACCTGGATGTCCATTATTGTATGAATGAATAAAGAAGAGATGTACATATATACACAAAATTACTCAGCCATTAAAAGAATGAAATCTTGCCATCTGTAACATGAATAGACCTATAGAGTATTGTGCTGACGGGTGTAAGTCAGGCAGAGAAAGACAAATGCCGTATGATTTCACTTACATGTGGAATCTAAAGAACAAAATATGCAAACAAACAAAAAGAGAAGCTCAAAAATACAGAGATCAGTCTACTGGTTGCCAGATGGAAGGGAGGTTGGGGTGGTAGGTGGAAAATGGGAAGTGATTAAGAAGTACAAATTAGTAGTTACAAAATAGTCATGGAGATATAAAGTATAGCCTAAGGAATATAGTCAATAATATTATAATAACTATGTATGGTGTCATATGGGAATTAGATATATTGAGGTGATCTCTTTGTAAGTTACATAAATGTCTAATCACTATGTTGCACACCTGAAACTAATATATAATATGCCAAATGTAATTGGAAAATAAAAATATATTATAAGAAAATGAATTATTGAACATTATGCAATGATTCTACTTATTTTTTTAATTTGATCCATTCATGTGATAAATTACATTGACAGACTTTTCTCATTTGAACTATCCTCGACCCCTTTTTAAACCGTATTTGACTATCATATATTCTTTTTTTTAAGGCATGGTTCGATTTGGTTTGCTAATTTCTTTAGCATTTTAACTATTATTGTAAGTCAAATAAACTCATAATTTTATCTTATTTAGTCTCTTATCTGGTTTTGGAATCAAAATTAGAGGTAACTTCACAAAAGCAGTTGGGTAAATCTCCCATATTTATTATTTTCTTGGGCATCTTATAAAAGCTGAAACATACATTCCTTGAAAGTTTGCTAAAATGCACCTATCAAGCAAACTGTGCCAGAACTTCGTGAAGTGGGAACGTCTTTGAATGCCATTTTAATTTTTTAAAAGATTATTTATTTAGGTTCTGTCATTTTTTGCCTTAATTTTTGCCTTTACATTTTTATTTATTTGCATAGATAAATAAATCCTGTTTAAATAATTAAGTTAATAAATACATAGTTGTTGATAATAATTTGTTATTATCTCACTTGTGTCAATAGTTTATTATTTCCTTCTGCATTTTGCTTAATTTGCATCTTCTCTTTTAATTGATCATCTTAACTAGAAGTTGTTGTAAACTGTTAATATTTTCAAAGAAGACTATGGTTTTGCTAATTATGTCTATTATCTCTTTTTTTATTTTATTGCTATCTACATATCTTTAGCATTTTTTGAGAGTTAAGTATGTTTCATTACTCATTTACTATCAAAATATAGGGATTTAGGTATAAAATAAGTTAGTATATGGTATTTAAAAAAATAAAAGATGGAATTAAAAACAACCTAAATATTCACCAACAAAACTGCGTGAATAATTCATGAGATGTTCTAGATCAAAGTACGTGGTTGAAATTTGAACCATACACATAAATTCGAATCATACACATCCCTATGAATCTCACAAATATAGAGTTGAGCAAAACCTCCATTTTCAAAAGAATGTATAAAGTATTATTTCATTTACATAAAGTTGAAAATCATGCAAAACAACTGAATGAGAGCTTCTAGCCTGTGAGTAATCACTTCGTACTTCCTTTATGATTCCTACCACACTCTGGATTCATACATAACATTTATAGTCAAAATGAAAAAGATAGTTCTGGTTCTGGAATGAGATAGCACGGGTGCACTTTTCTTTGCTTCTGCCCTCTAAATACAGCCAAATGCCCTGAAAATTATCCATCAGACAATGATCAAATGACTATGAAAGCTGGACAGAAAAAAAAAAAACTGGCTCGGAACCTCAGAACTTGAGGATTAACAATGTGTGAGATTCTGGGTTTTCTTTTAATTAACCGTACACAGTTAGAAAAGGTGCCAGAAAGGCACAGAACAGGAATATCCATGCATATACACACATATACACACATACTCCCACACACATCACCCAAGGAAGTCTGCTTTCTCTAATCGAAGAACCAACAAATGGGATCCCAGCACAGACCTTGAGGGAGCCCCAACCCCTGCTTTACAACACAGGTCCCAGCTGCTGCCTTATCCATCAGCAGCAATGACAGCAGGGAAGCCTCAAGCAGTCCCAGTCTCCAGTTCACCACCAGGCCATCAGTGGCTAGATCCCCACACAGGGCTAGCTTAAGCAGCCCCCAAGTCTCCCAGTGACATAAGGATCTTTCACCGCACAGATGCCACTAGAAGAGGTTAAAGGGGAGCCCCAGAAGTACCCAAAAAATGAAGCACATTTGGACAGCCTTTCAAGGGCTCTGAAAACTAAGCTGTCATGGCAACTAAAGCCTACAAAAATAGACTAGAACCTAGACACTAAAATGAGCAAATACCTCTTAAAATAGAAGAATTTAATGAGATCTTGAGTCTCAACACCTAACTATGATGGTTATAATACAATTGAAAACCACTTGTCATGCAAAACAAAACAAAACAAAACAAACAAACAAACAAACAAAAAAACAGAAAAATTACTACTGGAATGAGAAAAGACAATCAAATGAGCCATAGTGAGATGAATCAGATGTTAGGATTAGTTTATAAGGAATTTAAAGTAGGTGTCATAAAAATAATGCCTCAACAATAAATTGCAATTCTGGCTAATACACGTAAGTTTTTCTTCATTTATCCTATTTATCATTCTAAGATCTTTTCAGTATGATTTATTTAACCTTGCCTTAGAAAATGTGTGTGATTATTTCCTCAAAAATTTCTTCTCCATCTAATTTTTATCCTCCCATTTATCTCTTAATATTTAGATTTTAATGAGTCTAAATTTCACATATCTTAACTTTTTATTTATAATTTCTATCTTCCTAATTTTTTCCATGAGAGTTTCTTGACTTGATATTCATGTGTATTCATTTTCAGTTGTAATCATTCTGTTTTTATCCTATTATTTAATTATAATAATTATTTTTATACAAAATTGTGATTTAAATTTTGTGTTTTTAAATGTTTTTCTACATTTTACTAGTATTTTATTACATATTAGAGAATACTATATTTTATTTTATTTTATTTTTCAATTTTTTAATTAATTTATTTTTTTTTTTATGGCGACAATAGTTAACAAAATCCAATAAGTTTCGGCTGTACACTTTAACAGTAAGGCGTATATATATTTATACTGTGTGTTCACCTCCTATAGTTAGATTTCTTCTGTCACCACAATTTGACCCCCTTTACCCCCCTTACCTCCCCGGTCCCTCGACCACCTATCCACTGGTAACCACTAGTCTATAGTCCATGTCCATGAGTCTCTGTTTGTTTGTCCTGTTCATTTGTTGCTTTTAGGTTTATATCCCACATATAAGTGATATCATGTGATTTTCAACTTTTCTCTCTGACTTATTTCACTTAGCATGATTATCTTGAGGTCCATCCATGTTGTCGCAAATAGCAGAATTTCATTTCTTCTTATGGCTGAGTAATATTCCATTGTATATATGTACCACTGCTTCTTTAGCCAATCATCTATCGTAGGATGCTTCCATTTCCTGGCCACTGTGAATAATGCTGCTATGAACATTGTTGTGCAAATATCTTTTTGGATATGGGTTTTCAAGTCTGGGGTAAATACCCAATAGAGGGATTGCTGGATCATATGGTAGATCAATTCTTAGTTTTTTGAGGAAACTACATATAGTTTTCCATAGTGGCAGACCCACCAGTGGTGTATGAGGGTTCCTTTTTCTCAGCATCCTCTCTAATACTTGTTAGTACTTGCCCTGTTGATGACAGCTATTCTAACAGATGTGAGATGTTTCTCATTGTAGTTTGATTGCATTTCCCTAAAGCTAGTGATGTTGAGCATCTGTTCAAATTTGTTGGTCATTTGTATGCCCTCTAGAAAAAAGTGTCTGTTCAGGTCCTCTGCCCATTTTTTTGAATGGATCATTTGATTTTTTGTTGTTATTGAGTTTTATGAGTTCTTTGCATATTTTGGATATTAGGCCCTTATCTGAGGTGTGGTTTCAAATATATTTTCCCATTTGGATGGTTGTCTCTTTACCTTGTTGCCGATTTCTTTTGCTTAGCAGAAGCTTTTTAGTTTAAAGAAGTCCCATTCATTTATTTTATCTTTTACTTCCCTTGCTTTTGAAGTCAAATTTATAAAATCCTCTTTAAGTCCAAGTCCTTGAGTTTAGTTTCTATGTTTTCGTCTATCTTTCTATTGTCTTAGGTCTTGCATTCAGGTCCTTAATCATTTTTGAGTTAATTTTGTTGTGTGGTGATAGACAACAGTCTAGTTTCATTCTTTTGCAGGTGGCTTTCCAGTTTTCCCAGTATCATTTATTGACAAGGCTTTCCATTCTCCACTGTATGATTTTGGCATTTTTGTCAAAAATCATTAGCCCATGTAAACATGGGTTTATTTCTGGACTCTCAATTCTGTTCTACTGGTCTGTGAGTCTGTTTTTCTGATAATACTAGAATTATACTGTAGTATAATTTGAATTCAGGCAGAGTGATCCCTCCAGTCTCATTCTTTTTTCTCAGGATGGCTTTGGCAATTTGAGATCTTTTGTGCTTCCATAAAAATCTGATAATTTTTTGTTCTATTTCTTTAAAAAAAAATGTAGTTGGGATTTTGATGGAGATTCCATTAAATCTGTATAATGTTTTAGGTAATATGGTCATTTTAACTATGTTGATTCTTCCAATCCAAGAATCCATTTCTTGGCATCTTCTTCGATTTCTTTCAATAGGGTCTTATAGTTTTCATTATATAGGTTCTTCACATGTTTCATTAAATTTATTCCTAGGTATGTTATTCTTTTTGGTGCAATTGCAAAAGGAATCATTTTTCTCACTTCTTTTTCTAATTATTACAGTATAGGTACGCTATGGAATTTTTAATGTTGATTTTGTATCCAGAAAATTTACTGTATTTGCTTATTGTTTCTAGCAGTGTTCTTG
>NW_011888878.1:940525-940774 GCF_000151845.1 Pteropus vampyrus | reverse complement strand
ATTAAATCTGTATAATGTTTTAGGTAATATGGTCATTTTAACTATGTTGATTCTTCCAATCCGAGAATCCATTTCTTTGCATCTTCTTCGATTTCTTTCAATAGGGTCTTATAGTTTCTTCACATGTTTCATTAAATTTATTCCTAGGTATGTTATTCTTTTTGGTGCAATTGCAAAAGGAATCATTTTTCTCACTTCTTTTTCTGATACTTCATTATTACAGTATAGGTACGCTATGGAATTTTTAAT
>NW_011888878.1:938846-940046 GCF_000151845.1 Pteropus vampyrus | reverse complement strand
AGTGGACAGCCTTGCCTTATTCCTGATCTTAGAAGGTTTTTAGATTTTCACCATTAAGTATAATGTTGGCTGAGGGTTTGTCATATATATGGCCTTCATTATATTAAGATACTTTCCTTTTACACTGATTTTTTTAAGTATTTTGATCATACATGGATGCTGTATCTTATCGAAGGCTTTTTCTGCATCTATTGATATGATCATATGATTCTTATTTTTTAATTTGTTTATGTGGTGTATCACTTTAATTGATTTGTGTATGTTGAACCATCCTTGCATCAGGGATGAATCCCACTTGATTATAATGCATAATCTTTTTAATATGTTGCTGTATTTGGTTCGCTACTATCTTATTTAGAATTTTTGCATCTGTGTTCATGAAAGATATTGGTCTACAGTTTTCTTTTTTTGTGTCATCCTTACCAGGTTTTAGTATCAGGGTAATATTGGCCTCATAAAATGAGTTGAGAAGTATTGCCTCCTCTTCGATGTTTTGGCAGAGTTTGAGGAGAAGAGGTATTAAATCTTTGAATGTTTGGTAGAATTCCCTATTGAAGCCATCTGGCCCTGGACTTTTACTTTCTGATAGGTTTTTGATGATTGTTTCAATTTCCATACTGCTGATCAGTCTATTTAGATTTTCCAGTTCTTCTTGATTCATTCTAGGAAAGTTGTTATTTTTCTAAGTACTGGTTCATTTCTTCTAGGTTATTAAATTTGGTGTTATATACTTTTTCATAGTATTCTTGTATGATCTTTTGTATTTCTGTGTTGTCTGTCATAATTTTCCCTCTTTCATCCCTGATTTTATTTGTGTCCTTTCTCTTTTTTCTTTAGTGTCTAGCCATGGATTTGTGAATTTTATTAAACTTCTGAAAAAATCTGCTCTGTTGCATTTATTTTTTTCTAGTTTTTTGTTTGTTTGTTTTCAATTTCATTTATTTCTGCTCTAATTTTGATTATTTCTTTTCTTCTGCTGACTTTAGGCTTCATTTGTTCTTCCTTTTCTAGTTTTTTAAGATGAAGCATTAGGTTTTGGGGGGGCTCATTCTTACTTTTGGAGATAGGCCTGTAATAATATGAACTTTCCTCTTATGACTGTTTTTGCCATGTCCCAAAAGTTTTGATCTGTTGTACTATCATTATCATTCGTTTTTATGTATCTCTTGATCTCTCTTTTTATTTCTTCTCTGACCCAGT
>NW_011888878.1:934061-938796 GCF_000151845.1 Pteropus vampyrus | reverse complement strand
AAAATCTGCTCTGTTGCATTTATTTTTTTCTAGTTTTTTGTTTGTTTGTTTTCAATTTCATTTATTTCTGCTCTAATTTTGATTATTTCTTTTCTTCTGCTGACTTTAGGCTTCATTTGTTCTTCCTTTTCTAGTTTTTTAAGATGAAGCATTAGGTTTTGGGGGGGCTCATTCTTACTTTTGGAGATAGGCCTGTAATAATATGAACTTTCCTCTTATGACTGTTTTTGCCATGTCCCAAAAGTTTTGATCTGTTGTACTATCATTATCATTCGTTTTTATGTATCTCTTGATCTCTCTTTTTATTTCTTCTCTGACCCAGTCATTCTTCAGTAGCATGTTGTTTAATCTCCATGTATTTGTGGTTCTTCTCGCTTTCTTTTTGCAGTTGATCTCTAAGTTTCAAAGCACTATGATCAGAGAATTTGGTTGGTATGATTTCAACTCTCTTATATTTGTTGAGGCTATCATTGTGTGCAGTATGTGGTCAATCCTTGAGAATGTTCCATGTGCACTAGAGAAGAATATATAAGCAGCTGTTTTGGAATGGAAGGCTCTGTAAATGTCAATTATGTCCAGTTGGTCTAATGTGTCCTTTGAGGATGTTATTTCCTTATTGATTTTCTGTTTAGATGATCTGTCCATATCCGACAGTGGGGTATTTAGGTCCCCTACTATGAAAGTGTTTTGGTCTGTTTCTTTCTTTAGTTTTGTTAATAATTGCTTTACATATTTCAAGGCTCCCTGATTGGGAGCATAGATATTAATAAGTGTCACGTCTTCTTGGTGCATGATTCCCTTTATCATTATGAAGTGTCCATTGGTATCTTTCTTTACTTTTTTTCATGTGTGTGAAGTCTATATCATCTGATTTTAGCACCACTATTTTCACTTTTCTCTGAATGCCATTTGCTAGATATATTATTTTCCACCCTTTCACTTTGAGTCTATGTTTGCCTTTGAAGCTGAAATGTGTCTCCTGGAGGCAGTATATGGTTGGGTTTTGTTTTTTGATCATTTCTGCAACTCTGTGCCTTTTTATTGTTGAGTTCAGTCCATTTACTTTTAGGGTGATTATTGAAATATAATCATTTTATCTTTTGCTTTCTGGTAGCTCAGTGTTTCCATCGCTTCCTTGTTCTTGTGTTTCTGTTTTCTTTATTTTGGTTGGCATTTGTGGGTTTTCCCTCTGATTCTTCTTGTTTTATGTTATATACTTCTGTTCTAAATCTTTGGTGTGTGGTTACCATTGCAATTATGTAAAGGACAGTTATATATATACTGTTATCCATTTTCTTTGGCATGTGCCTTTGTGAATTTGGATCTTTGAATCTTCCTCTTTTCAGTCACTGTTGTCTCATTTTGTCCCTAGTATACTGAACATTCTTTACTATCTTGCTATAGCAATTCTCTTCTTGTTCTCTTCTTGTTGTTTAAGCTTATAATGTCTTGTTCTTAGTAAGAGTTACACTCCTCTGCTTCTATATGCCTGATAGTCAGTTTACTCCTAATTATGTTTTTTGTTTTTTGTTTTTTGTTTTTTGTCATTTTGTTTTAGGTGAGCTGACTGCTTTCAGAATTTCTTGTAGTGCAAGCCTCATAGTGGAGAATTCTCTCAATTGTTGTACATTCAAAAAGGTCTTAATTTCTCCTTCATATCTAAAGGAGAGCTTAGCTGGATACATTATTCTAGTCTGGTAGTTCGTTTCACTTAATAGTTTGAATATTTAATTCCATTCTTTTCTGGCTTGTAAGGTTTGTGCTGAGAAGTCCGACAATAATCTGATGGGTTTTCCTTTATAAGTTACCATCTTCTTCTTTCTGGCTTCTTCTTCCTTCTTCTCTTTGTCATTGATTTTTGACAATTTTAATAAAATGTGTCTTGGTGAAGACCTTTTTGGGTTGAGATAATTGGGTGTTCTGTTGACTTCTTGAATTCCAAGCTCCAGCTCATTCCTTAGATTTGGGGAATTCTCGTCAACGCTTTGTCTGAAAATGCT
Source organism: Pteropus vampyrus (assembly GCF_000151845.1). NCBI lineage: Eukaryota > Metazoa > Chordata > Mammalia > Chiroptera > Pteropodidae > Pteropus > Pteropus vampyrus. Next base: position 936,796 of record NW_011888878.1, on the reverse strand, counting down.
TTCTAGTTCCTGCTACTTTTCCTCACCTTTGATAATGCCTGTTATCCTTATGTTTCCTCTCCTGATGGTATCAGCTACTTTTTGTATTTCTTTTTCTTTATTTTTTATTCTTTGGTTTCTCTTTTCTTACTTCTGATTTATTTCTAGATTTCTGCCTTCGATATCACTTCGATATCACTTCGATATCACTGATCTTTTCCTCCATTTGGTCAACTCTGTCTCCCGAGCTTGCTATTTCATTTTCAAGTCTTGCGGTGTGTGTGTGTGTGTGTGTGTGTGTGTGTGTGTGTTTTATCTCCAGAAGTTCTATTTGGTTCTTTTTGAGGGTTTCAGTCTCCTTGCTCTGCTCATCTAGTTGTTTTTTCAATGAAGGAAAAGTCTCTAGAACCAAACATTGCTACACCTGTGCAATGTCCTGCTTCATAGTGCCTATAGCAGTCATCTGCAGCATGTGATCTATTTCTACTGAGGCAGGAACCTTAATTTTTTTTCTATTTTTCCCCCATATTTGTTTCCTTTACCAATCACTCAAGTGCAGTATCTCCAGTGCTCAGTATTTGTTTTTCCTATTATTGTTTTGTTGTTTATAAGTAGCTGGATCGAAGTAAAGCATTAACATGATAAGTGGTAAGTAGTTGAAATCACAACTCACAAAGCAGGCATTTATCTGTGGAGCAGTCTATATCTGGAGCATCAGTCTTGGCATGAATTTTACACTAGAGTTAAGAAGAGAAGATGCTCCACAAAACTGAAGCGGGAAATCCAAAGGCCACAAGCAACTTAGGAGCATAGGGAACACCAGTAAGAGAAAATTTGGGCTAGTGGTCAAAATGAAAGAGACATTTAACTGACCAGAGCATTGGTTCTGGTCAGTTAATAGAATGATGAGACCTCAGTTGAGTGACTGATTATATAAAACAAATCTAACAACATAATAAAATAACATAACATGACATGACATAACGTGACATGACATGACATGACTTAACCTGTCCCAGCAACTTCTGAGATGACCCCTGACCTCTATTTTATCTGTGCTGGATCTGGTCAACTAATGAGTAGGCAGATCTTTCACCCAAAAGAAGTGAGAGCAGCCCCTAAAACTTGAAAGAACTGTTGAGAACAGACCCGACTTATGCACTATTTTCCCAGCATTTCCACTACAAGCCACCAGGGGTTTGGAATGATGATGCAGTCACCCCCAGTAACTTCACTCCCAGTAAAATCACTCTCAGACATTACTAACTCCCAGGTATGTAAAACAAATATATATTTTTCATGCAGTGTCAGAAAGTTTTCTAATCTTTAAAATTCTGTATCTGCATTCAAGTTTAATGAGGCTATTAACTAAAGCTGCTTCATGTTTGAGAGTTGTTTTAAAGGCACACATAAAAAATAAATTAAATGATTGGTACATACAATAAAGTAAAGGATCATTACCCTCCTTTGAACAACCAATATGCAGCAATTAATGGGAATTTCTCAGTTTGGAAATACTTTCAAAGAGCAAGACTAAATTACTAAGGGAAGAAAAAGAAAAGTTAGTTACTTTTGACTAGTGCTAGACCAATAGTTATGCAATCTCCTGAGGTCATCTGTAGAAACAGGATACTCATGTATCCAAGGTGCTAAGTCCATCTGCTTGTTTGGTGGGTTTTAATTAATTTTCCATCCTGGATTGATTAACATCAGCATTTTTTTCCTCCAGTGGAAAGCAGCCACTATATGAGAGAGCTTAAGTGAGTCCTCTTTTATCAGCAGGTTTAACATTCACAGGGCTTTTTCCTACATGGTATCAAACTTTTTTTGGTCTGAACTTTGAAATATGTTACTTTTGTTAGTTGTAAAGGGCATATTTCCTCTTATTGCTTCTCAAAAAATTAAGGAGCACCATTAATATGTTTCTATGAACAAAGGCGTAATAAGAAACAACATAAAATGGGTCATTTCATTTTACTCAGTTTATTACATTATAACATTAAAATAAACAGTGTTTTTTTATATTTTCAATGTCCACATGGGTAGCATATGCAACACAGAGATTTCTCAGTTTTTTAACCCATCTCTTGGTTTTCTCTCTTCATTTCAGCCACCTATTCTAATAGCCCTGTCCTGGCCATCATAGTTATTTAATTGTGCTCTACAGCCAAAACCACTAGATCAAACATTCCACCTTGTAACCACAGTGACCTCTCCCCTTCCAACTGTAGGGATGTGACTGGTGTTCCTTAGTGGTTCTTAGAATGAGTTAGAGAGGACAGGACCATTTCAGTGAAAGAAAAGAGAATAAATGAGATTCTGGACTAAAATGGTAATGATGAAAGGTCAAAGATGGGAGTAAGAAATATTAGATACGCAGAAGAGATAGAACTTAGTTGAAGAACAAATGTGAAAATCGAAGGAAAAGAAGTATATTAGTCTTCTGTTGCTGTCTAACAAATTACCACAAATCTAGTGGCTTAAATAACACATTTATTATCTCAAGTTTCTGTAGGTCAGAAATTTGGGCATGGCTTTACTCACAAAGCTGAAATCAAAGTGGTAGCTTGGCTACTTTTTCATCTGGAGGCTTAACTAGGAGAAGACCTATTTCTAAGTTTTCTCAAGCTATTGGCAGGATTCATTTTCTGCAGACATAGAATTCACAGTATCTTGTTTCTTCAATGCCAGGAAGGGAGAGAATGTTTGCTGTTTTCAGTGCCTTGTTTCAGGTAAGGAAGAGAGCCTCTTGTAAA
>NW_011888878.1:931628-934011 GCF_000151845.1 Pteropus vampyrus | reverse complement strand
CCAGTGGAAAGCAGCCACTATATGAGAGAGCTTAAGTGAGTCCTCTTTTATCAGCAGGTTTAACATTCACAGGGCTTTTTCCTACATGGTATCAAACTTTTTTTGGTCTGAACTTTGAAATATGTTACTTTTGTTAGTTGTAAAGGGCATATTTCCTCTTATTGCTTCTCAAAAAATTAAGGAGCACCATTACTATGTTTCTATGAACAAAGGCGTAATAAGAAACAACATAAAATGGGTCATTTCATTTTACTCAGTTTATTACATTATAACATTAAAATAAGCAGTGTTTTTTTATATTTTCAATGTCCACATGGGTAGCATATGCAACACAGAGATTTCTCAGTTTTTTAACCCATCTCTTGGTTTTCTCTCTTCATTTCAGCCACCTATTCTAATAGCCCTGTCCTGGCCATCATAGTTATTTAATTGTGCTCTACAGCCAAAACCACTAGATCAAACATTCCACCTTGTAACCACAGTGACCTCTCCCCTTCCAACTGTAGGGATGTGACTGGTGTTCCTTAGTGGTTCTTAGAATGAGTTAGAGAGGACAGGACCATTTCAGTGAAAGAAAAGAGAATAAATGAGATTCTGGACTAAAATGGTAATGATGAAAGGTCAAAGATGGGAGTAAGAAATATTAGATACGCAGAAGAGATAGAACTTAGTTGAAGAACAAATGTGAAAATCGAAGGAAAAGAAGTATATTAGTCTTCTGTTGCTGTCTAACAAATTACCACAAATCTAGTGGCTTAAATAACACATTTATTATCTCAAGTTTCTGTAGGTCAGAAATTTGGGCATGGCTTTACTCACAAAGCTGAAATCAAAGTGGTAGCTTGGCTACTTTTTCATCTGGAGGCTTAACTAGGAGAAGACCTATTTCTAAGTTTTCTCAAGCTATTGGCAGGATTCATTTTCTGCAGACATAGAATTCACAGTATCTTGTTTCTTCAATGCCAGGAAGGGAGAGAATGTTTGCTGTTTTCAGTGCCTTGTTTCAGGTAAGGAAGAGAGCCTCTTGTAAAGGGCTTACATGATTAAATCAGGCCCATTTAAGATAATCCCCTTTTTGATTAACTCATTTGACTGATTAGAGACCTTAGTTACATTTAAGCAATCCTTTTATCTTTGCTATATTCTATGGTCAGAAGTGAGTCAAAGTCTGTTTGTGTTTTTTGATCTGAAGTGAGTCTCTTGTAGGTAGCATATGTAAGGGTCTTCTTTTCTTATCTATTCAGCCATCCTATGTCTTTTGATTAGAGCTTTTAGTCCATTGAAAAGTAATTGTTGGTAAATGCGTAGTTATTGCCTTTATATTAATCATGTTCTTGGTCTTTTTTCCTTTTTCTTAAAGAAATTCGTTTAACATTTCTTATAATGCTGGTTTGACGGTGATGAACTCCTTTAGCTTTTTGTCTGCGAAGCTCTTTATCCATTCTTTGATTCTAAATACCTTTGCTGAGTATTCTTGGTTGTAGGCCCTTGCTTTTCATCACTTTGACTATTCTATGCCAATCCCATCCAGCCTGCAAAGTTTCTGTTGAGAAATCATCTGGCAGCCTTATAGGAGCTCCCTTGTTTCGTGGAAAACAACAGCAACCACAACAACAACAACTAGGGTAGCAATACTTATACCAGACAAAGTAGACTTTAAAATCAAGGCTATAACAAGACACAAAGAAGGACTCAGTAATCTCACTTCAGAGTATGTATTCAAAGAAACCCAAAATACTACTTCAAAGGGATGTGTGCATCCATATGTTTCTTGCAGCATTATTTATAATAGCCAAGATGTGAAGGCAACTTGGATGTCCATCAACAGATAAATGGATAAAGAAGAGGTAGTATATATAGTAGACAATGAAATATTACTCAGCCACAAAAAAAAAGAATGAAATCTTGCCATCTGTAACAACATGGATGCGCCTAGAGGTTATTGTACTAAGTGGAGTAAGTCAGACAGAGAAAGACAAATACCATATGATTTCACTAATATATGGAATCTAAAGAACAAAATAAACAAACAAAATAGAAGCAAACTCATGGATACAGAGAACATTTTGACGGCTGCCAAATGGGAGAGGTTTGGTGTAGCGGGTGAAAAAAGAGGAAGAGATTAAGAAATACATATGGTGGTTACAAAATAGTCATGAAGATGTATAAAGTATAGCATAAGGAATTATTAAATAATATTGTAATAAGTATGTATGGTGTCAGATGAGTACTGAATTTATCAGGGTGATCATGTCATAGGTTACATAGATATCATAGGTTATATAGGTTACTACTGTGTTGTACACCTGAAACTAATATAACATTGTGTGTCAACTGTAATTGAGAAATAAAAAAAAATATTTTAAAAATAAAAATAAAAACT